>NC_061894.1:3087795-3396574 GCF_905147765.1 Vanessa atalanta | reverse complement strand
TACATTCAAATTTTAGTAACTTTAAAAAGGCCTTCTCAATTCAGCATTCAAAATCGTTAAGAATTCCTATAACAGCACATTCCATACCATCTGTATATGATATGTACTCTAAATAACAATTTCAAAAGAGAATCCCAATGTCAGTTTAGTTTAATTTTAAATGTTACTATTGTTATTATATATTTATTTTATATTTCAAAATTAATATTGTCATTTTATGTTTATTTTAAATCTTAACAAAGACAGATTGGCACAGTCCACATCTACATAGGGTGCCATTGAAAATCAACGAGCTTGGGGTTATATTGTATTGCAACCTGACCGGTCACTCGAAGACAGCGCAATGATATTGTACACGTACTCTATTTCCTCAGTTTCATTATCAACTGGGACGGGAAACTGCCACTACTAATGTCAGTCACGGGAACAAAGACTCGCTGTTCAAGGAATAACATTATAAATTGCCAACATCTCAACTTGGGTCTACTAATCACAATTCCTCGATAGAAAAACCGGTTAATTTTTATTGACTCTACTCGGAATTCGTCCAAGCAACTCTGATTCTCAAATCTACTCCATAAGCAAGCTTTTATACCAAGAAGGCGGTATAGTTACTAGCTTACTTTTTATATATTGGTCGTTTTTGTAAGCATGCTACAAAACCTAATGCAGAGCCTTATCATTATTAAAAGATTAAATCATTTCACATACCATTAACAATAAAATATTAGATTAATAAATTAGAGTAATATCTTTTGATGGTATACCGAAGAGATTACATATAATTATTATAGTAAAACTGCGTAATACCTTTCTTTTAATAATATTAATAGTAGGAATAAAATATTTACAGTCGTTTATTTATTGTGTATGTGGAAGTGATGAATAAAAAGTTATATCAGTGTTCAAGTAAATCAAGTATAGTTTATTTTTGTGTAATAATAATCTTTGAATATGTATATGATGTCTTGTAAGTTAATCGTGGTATGTTTGGCAACTGCTTTATGTTATCGATGCGATATGTATCACAGAACTTCCATAACTTCCTGTCAACATAGTATATTAAATTGAGTAGCGATATCCTAAATGTTACGATTACATATATGTACATTGCTATGTCTTCTAGTATTATATACATATTTGAGTGACATAATATATAGTATTAGGTTTATTTGTCTATACTCTATAGTAATATTATAAAGTACTAATATTTGTTGTTTTGTAGGTAAAATATTTAAAAAAAAAAAAACCGCGCGAAAGCTACATGAGTCCATAAGGTATAAATTATATTTATGTATATCATTTCATTACCCGATCAAATTTGGGGTGGGACACTAGTTAAATATCTATATTATCAGACTTTTGTGTTTGTATTAAAATTTAACTTATTTTCTTTTTTTTTTAGTATATTTATCTATAAATCTGAGGATGTCATTTCGTTAAAAGGGACGGAATTGTGTAACAGGAAGCCGGAGAAGCGCGCGCTATTGATTTGACCAATGAGCGCGAGCTGTTCTATATAATGTCGTCACTGGCAACGCATTCTCCGTGAGGATATAATGTTAATGTTTATTATCAACATATTATGCCATATATTACACATTACATACGACAAATGTAAGGCTCTTTCGTTTTTATTTTTGTTCTTATTGCCATTCCGTTTATTTGTTTGTGTTAATTATTGAGTAACATTTATAGTATTAATTTGACGCTCTATAAATTGTTCATCAACGGTAAGAAGGACTGAAGTCGGTCAGTATATATATTGTGTTATATTAAATCAACCAATAAATGACAGTTGTTAGTCAAACTGTGTTATTCAAAAGTAAACTATGACTTAATCCCCTTGAATACAAGCGGCCTTTAAGGCACTATATCAAAGATACGACAAATATCAACTGAAGCCGCAAAGAAGCTCAAATGCCAACAGAAACTTGGATAAAGTTACTCCACGCAGCAAGAGTTATTTACTAAGTCAAGAAACTTGTACAACATGATGGATTGTAAGATCTTTGTTATCTAGAAATGAAGGTAATCATTGATTATACGTGTATTATAATGGCAACACTTGTAGTTTTAAATATTACTATTTTTTATTGATATTATTTTTGTTTTAAATGTTTTAAGTATAAATATTTTAAACACTGTGTATCTTATATATTGTATATGTATTGTATATTGTATATATTATATATCTGTATATTGATAAGTATTTATATAATTTCCTTATTTTTTTTTATCTTATATAAATATCAGACAAGGAAAAAAAAATACACTCAGCACCTGAACTTTGTATATCTCTACATATACTATGTAAGATATACATAAAAAGAAGCCGCTTCCCGCCTTCTGTACGCTTAGATCTATTTAACTACGCAAGAGATTATATTGCGGC
Organism: Vanessa atalanta; assembly: GCF_905147765.1. Classification (NCBI taxonomy): domain Eukaryota; kingdom Metazoa; phylum Arthropoda; class Insecta; order Lepidoptera; family Nymphalidae; genus Vanessa; species Vanessa atalanta. The sequence continues at coordinate 3,394,179 of NC_061894.1, read as the reverse complement.
TTTCGTCAATAAACAAAGTGATTTAAGATGAAGGTTTATTGTGTCTAATAGATGAATATTATAGTATAGGGAAGCCGAAAGTTTCAAGTTTCAACTTATCTCCGGTAAAAAACTTTTTATGTTTGTTTTTCAATCCAAAAGTTGTATATAGACCTTTATTATGTATTGTAGTGTGTAATTGTAAATAATATGTGTTATGTAATCTCAAAACAATAAGAATAAAAGATAGCTGTTTTATTAGTCGCTTTTATTCTGAGCACATATAAGTATGTAGAAATTCGTAATGGTCGAATGGAAACAAAATCCATTAAACAAGATTGACAAGGGAATTAATTAGACTGTCTGATATCGACAATCCTACCAAAGCCCGCAACTTCAGATAGTTTTATTTCTCGAGTGAATAAGGATCAAATAATGACATTGATATCAATAATAGTTACTCTGAAAACTTTGATATCAATAGACGTTGCTCTAAAAAGTACGTTATGATTATTTTTAATTCCGGAACGAAATTTCGCTTCATTTGACGTTTTATATATCTTTTATATATGTCTCCGTAAAATTGTAAATACCCTTAGGTTATATATCTATCTCGCGAGATTGTGACCTGTCAAAAGATTGTGAACCGTAACATACGATTATAATCTACCGAAGATAATTAAAGTTTACTATCGAAATTTTTGACGTTTTATTTTGAGTTAAATCAACGTTCACAAAATTATTTAAACTTTATTTCATACGTGATTTTTATAAAACAAAATTTTTATTATCATTTATTTTTTAATTCATATCATAGCAAAAACAATTTCGTTCCAGCCGGGAGTCCAACGATACCTCTCGCTTTTGAACAAACAAAGTTTTGGAAGAAAGATTTTTTTTATAAAAATTCAGTTTGCTATGTTAGCGCCCTAAAGACACCTTAATGGTTCTTAATAAATTGCAAAATATTGAATACTCCATCAAAATTTACCTTAATTATGCTTAATATCTCAAAAAGTCCATCCTTAAGTTCAAAGTAAACGAACAAACGAAGAAACACGAGAAGTGACTCGGTTTTATTTACTATTTAAAAAATCACAGGATTTTCACATCAACCTTCTTATACATAAGATACATTTTAGAAAACCACATTTACAAGTATTTATGTACATAAACTTAAATTTCTCGTTTGATCTCTGCGGAATTGAAAAACGTGCTTAAGCGAATCGATCGAGGCGTACAGCATTATTTATTTCAAATGAAACTGACCTCATTCCCAAGAACGCAGTAGTCTTGCTTCTTTTAAGAATTTGTTTTGTATATCAGTTTAAAATATAATCAGTGATTTCAATATATACAATACAATAATTCAAATCGTGATGCTCCCACACAATAAAATATCATAATAATTGTAAGCAATTTTATATACAATGATATTTGACGATCTCCGTGGTCGAGTAGTGTGTACACCGGTTTTCATGGGTACGCCACTCCGAGGTCTTGGATTCGATTCACGGCCGAGTCGATGTAGAAAACGTTCATTAGTTTTCTATGTTGTCTTGGGTGTGGGTGTTTGTGGTACCGTCGTTACTTCTAATTTTCCATAACACAAGTGCTAAGCTACTTACATTGGGCTCAGAGTATAATGTATGTGATGTTGTCCAATATCCATAAAACATATATATATTATACCATATACAATTATGTTTAACTTGCAAATGAAAAACAAAGAAAACTAGGAAATATCTTATCTGTCCCATAAGCCAACATCTTAAAGACCCTAAGGAGCCAGCCCATGAATTGACAACTTCTCATCTTGCTTGCATTACATAATATGCTTCTGAGTAATTGACGGCCACGACCGTTATACCTTGAAATACACTAGCCGACAGAGCAGGACATATTTTGCACGAGTGTGTGCGCAAATACGGGCACATACTATCCCCTCTCTATTAAAATCTCTTATGACGGCAAATCGGACACGTCCGAGTAGAGTTCAGACACGGAAACAACGGATTCACGTGCTTTCTTTTAAGGGCACGGTCTGTAAATGTATTGCCAAGTTCCTGTTTTAAGAATATTTTGACGAATCCGAAAGAACCCAATAACCTTTTACTGAAACAGAATTTGACCTTTAACCTAGGTACTAAACGATTAAATGCAGTGTATACTATTAATAAACAATTATACGCTTATGCAATTTTTAAATCGGTGTGGAATAGCTTTTCATTAGCGAATTAATCTACAAAACAAATTCAAATAAGTGTATCCAAAACAATTAAATTAACTAGGTTAAAAGGATTATTATCTAATTTGAAACAAGCGTAAACCCGGGTTAGTTAACTCCTATGTAAACAATTTTCGTAACATGTTAAAACAATAATGTTTACTTAAACAATATATCAAATTGTTTGGATAATGAACAATGTAAATATTTGTTGTTTTTGTTTAGTGAATAAAAGAAACGGAGATTTTAATTTAGATATATTATTTGTTAATTTAATACATTATATTTTTATTACTTAATTAATTCATAATTTTAATTAATAATGAATAAAGAGTTGAGATGGTCCAGAACTTGAGAATCTTAAGCGAAGATTGGGTTGGTTTGATCCCGGGTAAGCAACACTAAATAATCGTGACAAATAGGCCAGCAATAATTTTCTTGGTAAGTCGTCACCACCACTCATAGACATTGTTTTTTTTTTATGACAGAGGTGGCAACCGAGCAGGAGACTCACCTGATGGAAAGTGACTACCACCGCCCATGGACATCTGCAACACCGAGGGGCTTGCAGGTGCGTTGCCGGCCTTTCAGGAAAGAGTACGCTCTTTTCTTAAAGGTTTCCAAGTCGTATGGTTGTGCGAGGCAGAAAATGTCTTAAAAATCGCGCTGTTGTGGATTTTCGGACATCTAGGTGATGCGGGTGACATTGTAAGTAATATGAACCATTCCTTAATTTGCCAATTCGCCACTAAGCTATTGTGCACAAGGGACATTATGTCTCAGTCCGCAAACATGGATAACACTGGTTCCCTCACTCTTCAAACCTGAACACAAAAATATTAAGTTTTTCCAGTTGGCGGGAGAATATCTGATGAGCCGGTACTCAGACGAGCTTGCATAAAGGACCAAGTATTAAGCTGAGTTGGAAGGAATTCTTCCAAATACGTGTTATGTATCCACCCACTCGCATTGGAATCTCCATCAGTATTATAAATATAAGTCATAATATGTAATTACGGAATTTAAATTTAAGTTTTCATTTTTTTATTAGTTTTCTAAATTAACAATAATTGTTCAAAATAAATAAATCTAATGAGAAATTAATTTGTGCTGTTAAAATTTATGTTTAAATTTAAAATATATAAAATTTATATATAATTATAAATTATTTCAATGGTATTTTAAGCCACTGCTATCCAATGTCATAGAACCGTAATATTTCTAACAGTTTTGGTACTGGTGAAAAAATATTGCGAAATATAAGTTTTACTTACAAATTCAAATAATATCTCACTTAAACTATTAATTTATTTTTTAAATAATGAGATATTCGAAAAAAAACATTAGAAACACTTTAATGAACAAAATAAGGGCATTATTCTGTAGACTAACTACTTCATTCGAGATGAAAGCTCCGTGACGAAGCGATTTTCTAATAGTGGTAGGCGTGACCAAGCACATTTGAAGTCACGTTCAGAAGCCATAGTCTAATAATAGAGAACAATGCTGCCCGCTTCTATTTACAAAAGACATTTTATAATACAGGCGATATTCATAAATGTATAGGGCGATTGAGCTTATTAATATTTTTGGTAAAAACCTTATGCTTCATAAAAACTTTAATGTTTTTATGAAATTGTATTAATTACTACAATAAAATCAAAATATACTTTATTCAAGTAGGCTTTTACAAGCAAAATTGAATCGTCATTTTATGGAACTGTATCAAACGAAAAGCTACCGACGAGTTCGAAATGTATCAAGAAAAATCGAACATCTTTTCCAACTTTAAACATACAAATTAATGTCAGTTGAATACAATTATATATCCGAAAAGTCAACGAGTATTATTTCCACAGGTTTTCATCATCTATATAATCAAATTTATTATCAAAATTTATATAATGAATAATTTGCCCAGAGGATCGGAATTGCGATTCAACGGGGAAATGCTGCTAGCTTTCTTGCCACCATTCCACGCGGTCAAGATGTATACAGTAACTATTTTTAATTCATATTTGTATATATTTAAGCACTTAATGCTATCAATTCTTATGTTAATAAATTTAATTAATACATTTGCCTTAATTATGAATGTTTTTTAATAAACGTTAATAAACGATTTGAATTTATATATCAACAAAGTTAAAAATATCTATGAAAATATTTGTTCTTTTTCTCATCGCTAATATAATCAGTAATTTGTATAGGTTTGTAAATATATTTATATACAAAGTAAGTACAAGACATAACGGCATATTGGCAACGTATTATTTAATTCTGCAAAGGCAAAGGGATACTATCTAAAGGGGTTTTAAATTTATTAAATCAAATATAAAATTATATATTTAACATCTGGAAATTGAATCAAACTGTAAATATAACACGGCCTGGTTAAGGAGTTTTTACTTTTGAGAAGAAGGTTTACCTTACCATATAGTTTAACTTGGCAAGAACTTTTACACATTGGGAGACTTTGGCATCTAAGCGTTAACGTAGTGCCTAGTCTTTTAAATCCTGCTCTTGGATTTCCCTTAAAATTGCGACTGTTGCTAAGATTAGTTTGGACCTTTTTATTCTATTACCAAAAAGGAAATGTTATACAGAAATCATTGTTTTTCCATACCGTATATCAGTTCGTTGACGAATTAATGATTTTTTTAAATACATATGAATTACGTAACTCTATACTTCATTAGTTAATTCATTATATTCTACAAAATTATGAAAATTTAAAGCAATAATTTTCTCATACTTAAATTATTTAATTATAATATCAATTCTCCTATCCAGGATACCACAATAATATACAGGATATAACGACCAGGTTGTGACAAGCTTTTATCCGAGAATCACAAATTATTTATCGTCCTCTAACAAACGCTAAAGGTAATAAATACTTTAAAGAACATTCTAGACGCCGCAATAATGATTTTAATAACGAATGCGACGTAATCAATAATCTCAAATTCAAATTTCGATTGTATTCTATATATTCGTTCTTAAATTAATGTAATTAATTAATTCCAAACATTTAATTACGGGTCTGAAATTATCTTATCAAAGTAAGGGAATTTCCTCCAGATATTGTTGTTAAGTTTCCATTAGCTGTATTAGGATTTTAGCTCAATGTAGACACCGTATCTGTTTATGAAATATCTCTGTTGTCGTACCGATGTTTAAAATCAGTAAATTTTGAATATAAATTCAGTTTTATTAAGTTTGTTTCTAAAAATATTTTATTCGAATTTAATTACATAAGTATATTAGTTATTTTCTAAATAGTGGCTATTTATTTATTATACATGGCTAGCGAGCCGCTTCACCCCTTTTTTAGCAATACTGTTTCTATGCTGAGAGCTATAGCGTGATTTTGTCACCTGTGTATATTTTTTCTTAATAAATGTACCTAATAAATTTTATCTGTGAATATTTGTTCAAATTTGACTGAGGTAATCGCGTTTAATTAACCAATCTTCAGCTTTTATAAATCAAGTCTTTTCAAGTCAGATGAAATCGATTTTGAATCGATAAGCTCCTAAATATATCATGTATATGTAATAATATAATATGTAAGTTAACATATGAATATATGCATGTCATATTTCATTAATACGGACTTTGTAAGTCGTCATCTAAATATCGACAAGCGAAACTCTAGTGCCACCGGGTGGCGTCGAATCTGGATAGCGAGTGGGCGGCCTGCTTATTTCATTTTTGTACAGTTGCTTACTGGACATTGGCTTCAATACTACATTTGGAATGGCTCTGTACTTCAACGCTCGGTCTTTAGTGATGTTGTATTTATTTGTGACTATTTGAAAATACAGTGATATTATTAAAATATGATCTTATTTGTACGATACCTACGTACAATGTCGACCGAAGACGTAGGCTTTAATCCAATTCAGAACTATACATACATACATATATATATCCTACATGTATATATGTTCTAAAAACAATGAGACATCAAACAAAGGGACAAGGATAGGTAGAGTAAGAGAGAGAGAGAGAGAGAGAGTGAAATATTCAAATTTCCAATTTATTATTATTATTATTATTTTATGATATAGGTTGGAGGACGAGCTTATGGGCCACCTATTGGTAAGTGGTCACCATCGCCTATAGACAATGGCGCTATAAGAAATATATAACCATTCCTTAGATCGCCAATGCGCCACCAACATTGGGAACTAAGATGTTATGTCCCTTGTGCATGTAACTACACCGGCTAACTCACCTTTCAAACCGGAACACAACAATACTGAGTACTGCTGTTTGGCGGTAAAATATCTGATGAGTGGGTGGTACCTTCCAAACTTTGTGCAAACAAAGTCCTGCCACCAAGTAATAGTCTACAAATCGGGCCATTTAAAATTAGAAGTTAAAAAAATATATGAGTCTTCGTCATTCATATTTATTTCTGCCATTTATATGTAAATAAATTATTATTAAAAAGATAATTCTACGTATTTGAATAAAGCCTGCCATAGTGTTGATCGATATTATACTGGTTAAAATGTCGATTATCTTTTATCAGAACCGAAAAGGTTTCTACGAAACAGCCAAAATTTAATATCAGAGGTAAAATTGAAGCGTGTCAAATACTACGCAATCAATCAAATTACTATAATTTTGCGTGATTAAATCACATTCAAATCACATTACAAGTATAATTTGTAAATTTGTTTATATTTAACAAAAATAATTTGAAAATAGGAATGTCTTCTATCTTTAATCATATAACCATTACTTATATAGCCAATGTGCCTCTAATAATAATGGAAACTAAGATGTTACGACTGTACTACACTGGCTCACTCGCCCTTCAAACCGGACACACAAAAACTCTTAAAATTGTTGTTCCGCGAACGAATATCTAATGATTTGAGCAAACCCTACCACGTGCTTACACGTGTTACTGAACATATCGGTGCGAGACAACGGCCAATCAACGAGTAAGTGTCCGTAGATAGATAATTTAATTGTGATTTTTGATGCTTCTATTTTTTTTATTTAATGCCTAGCGGTCGAATAACAGCCAGTATTTAGTAAAAAGTATTATGTTACGAAGGTTTCTATTCTAAAAATGTTACTAAAAAACCATTTCCTTCTTTTTTACACAGAGGAATCCCACACAATAAAAACAAATGAGTTGTGTGGAGTTTCTATCCACTGACACCACTGCGATGGCCGTCGTCACCCAAAAGTGGATACGACAATGGGTCACTGGACTTCCCGTATATCATTGAGCTAGTGAAGTTTTTTCAATTGAATGAATGACTACAGATAAAAATAATAATTAATTGATTTTTTTTTATAATTGTGTGTATTCTAAGCTAACGATAATTAGAATAACATACAATTTCGATGAAAAATTATCATTATAATTGTATTAATATTACGTAAGCCATTTATAAAGTCGCTCGCTCATATGTTTTCTAGCATTACGTTTGCTTATTATTACTGGATGAATTGAAAAATGAAAGTGTGAATTCTGTATACTTTTTTATAATATATATGCTATTTAAAAATGTTATTTCAACTAGATACCATAGCAAAAACTATTTACGGTATAAAAAAAGTAATCGATTAAATTCACTTAAAATGTTACACCAGCAAACGACACGCCTTGGTCTACTACGTTTTAAGGCACACCTTAACTGTTAAAGCGTTCAAAAGCAGAAAATCTTTGCTCGCGGTTCTATTTATGAGGAAGTTTGGTATTTGAGGTACTATTTTTTGGAGTAACTATAAATAAAGAATATAAAAATTTGATGCTATGGCTGGCATCGCCCTAGGACAGAACCGTTGGAAGTGTGCCGTACTTGAGTGTGTTCTCTATGCGAGTAGTCTTGTTATATATAATGCATGTATATATATTTATCTATGACAGGTAAATGATAACGATAAACTTTTTTTGTACAGGATGATACTGAATTTTTACTGAACGGGGTTTTTTTGTCTGTTGAGAGTGTTCGTTTGATAGCTGCGCAGAGGAAGTTCGGACTTTTTTACAACTTTGAACATCATGGAACCGTTCTAAAATACGCATTAAAAAGTTTATAATGCGAACTCGACACATACACGAAATATGGTTTCAAAAAGACGATGCAACATAACATCTGAACGGCAATCAATGTGAGCTGTACGAGAATTGTTAGGTAATCGTGTGGTCTCAAGATTCGGTAACGTTGTCTGCCTCTGGATTGCCTGATTTCTCTGTTTGCCTTTTTTTTGTGATTTTTTAAGAGTAAAATGTACACGAATCAACCAAGTAATCTGGATGAGTTAATAAAGTGAGACCAGGATTAAATGTGATGGAACAGTATCATACGCTGCCTATGATCTTGCAGTGGTTAACGATGGATTCAAGAATATATTTGTAGGATGATTTCTTACAGGTGGGTTGCATATACGTTATCTATGAGTACGTAATTAAAAAAAAAAAGATAAATTCAATAAATGGTAAATCAAATGGCCAATATTAAAATAATTTTCTTCCTTCGATCTTGGTTTTATTGGATTGTTAAAATTCCATTTTTATATGTGCCATACACTTATTTATTTATAAATATATTTATGTTTAAAGACGTCATACGTGAATATTATTTTTTATTATTTTAATAATGCTAAAGGAATTAATTTTGTGTGGCAATGTACCACGGTTTGAGTTATTATCTTCATCCTACCAAAAACCTAACCTTCAATCCGTGATAAATAAATAGTATTGAATTCATATTGTAATAAAATATCCAGAATCATATGAGCCGAATAAATATGAAAAGAAAATCCTTTTGTCACATAAAGGCAATACATTCTTGATCGTGACTGGCAAATTGTCGCTGAAGCGATATTTTACGGCTCCTTCGCGGAGTGGTTGGAATAGCCGAAACTTATTGATATTGGCTGAGAGGAAATTGTTTCCTCAAAATGTTTTATGGAAACGCAATGAGATGGGATTTTATTAACGACTACACGATGTAACTGAAACGTTATTGAAACGTGTTCTAATTTTGTGCCATCGAGTTTCTCTACCCGTTTCCTTCTAATTATTTTTGATAGGAAATTAATTGAACCACCTGGCACATCTGAAACATTTTTTCTACCATCAATAATTCTACTTACTACAGGATCTAAGATGTTATTTATGTCCCTTGTACCTTTAAATACGTCGGCTCAGTCACAATTGAAAAACTGATCAGGACGAGCCACCGTAGAACCCCCAATGTAGCTGGTAAATGTAATGTCAATTTCAATAGTACTTAAAATAACCAACAGAGAATATACATTTTAATTTATTAATCACAACAGCAAACAATAATTGTTTATTTTGTTCTCCGTAAGATTTATTACAATCAAAAATACTTCGAATTTTGTTTACCTTTAATTCATTGTTCACAGCATAAGAGCCTTTCTTTTTTTGTGTTTTTTTTTATATTATACTTTGTTTACGCGTGTTTGAGTCGAAGATATTCAAGAGAGCTTTGAAAAAATCTTGAATAATGGTGTATTCATTTTTAACGGATCATATAGATGATATACTTCTAGATTTTACTTTTTAGTTATTAAACTCGCATTCGTATTCTCAGTAATTCCTTTAATTGATACACATATTATAGGCAGGCACTAGAAACTTACTCTCCCATATTATTTTACAGTGACGTCATTTGATTTTTTGACTTATTCTTATTAAGCCCTTTCAGTTGATACCCATAATATAGGAATGATTTTTAAAATAATATCCGCCATCTTGGGTGTTCCGCCAAGCAAGCTGCTCTGCTCAGCAAGTTAAATAAAAGCTTGTAATAAAAATATGGGGTTAGTCTTCGTTGATTTCCATACATGGTAAATAAGAATACAATTGTATTCATTCATCAATGTAACTGATTGTCAGAAAGAGTACCTAATGAGTTTTTGCTGGTAGAAGAGTTTTCGTATTAGTGGTAGCATTAAATGGATTCCTTTAACATGACGATTCAAATGTGACAAAAGTCTACTTGGATAATATTTATTTAGATTTTGTTACATATGACCAAAACTAGAAGCAAAATTCACGCTTAATACTGAAACACTTGCAGAGAAAACCTTATCTCACTTACTTGGGGTCAGTGTCCAAGTTCGAGTAAATGGAATCGACAAAATTATTACATATGGATAGCCCATAAACTAAAAGTGTGAAATAAACCTTCAAATGCCCTACTGCCAGACGAAGACCGCAATACCTACTGAAAAGGTTGGTGAAGTGATTACCACCGCTCATGGTTCGAGGACAAATTCCGAGTCAATTGCTTATGTGACCATATTGCACGAATGCTAATATATTGATTAACATATGGCAGAATATCAGAATCATGATAGTTTCCATACCGCCGTACACGAGATGAGTTATAAACTCAAATTAAATACATGAAAATAAATAAAATACTTTAAACCGGATAGCCTGAAGGTGTGCAAAGTGGGCAGCGTAGGTATATAAAAGGTCAATGCCATTGCTCTTCTACAAAACTGTATATTATATATTAGAGTTACCTAGCCACTACTCCATTTTGACTCATCTTTAAGTTAATGATTTAAATTGCTGTGTGTTATTTCTTCAATTGTTTATCCACGATGCTGTATCAATGTAAATTCAACTTTATCTAATATCCATAAGGTTCCTTTTTGTGTGAGGTATATTAAATCGATACAGGACTTTGTAGAACAGAATATCGGGTGACAGAGCTTAGCGTAATCGGGCGCGCGTAAATTATATTTCACTAAAAGCTGGAATGGAATTATTAAGGTGAAGTAACTTGTGTTTATATTTATATATCATTTTATTTAATATTAGAATACAGGATATTATATATTTTTTTTATAAATATACATAAAAGTTAAGTGAAATTAAATAAAACAATACTTCAATAATATTAAATTAAACTAATAAAAATTCAAATAATACCGTCTGTCTGTCCTGTGTTTTCCTGTCTCAACAAGAACTTTTGTTAAACGTCACATAATCAAAGTATCACGGCAGTTCTACTAGTACGTCAAAATGTAAATTCTACCAAGAAGGACAGAAATTACAGGAACTTTTTTAAATATATCATTAACCCACGTAACCACTACGCTGAAAGCATAACGATCAACAACACTTAGTAACTACAATCTGATTGGTACCACAATCCGTAGCATGTCAAGCATTCTTCGATACATTATGTATCGAAGAACATACATATGTGTACATACCTATTAAATTACTGTATACATGAACGTATATCTACATATATTGATTGGCTAGTTGAGTCTGTCGTAAAATTACAGGAAAGCATTTAAAGGCTGTATTCGTCCTCCTATCGAATTATGAGAGAGACTATCTTTTAAATAGTGCACTTGTATTTGAGCAAATACTTGACCAATGAACAAATGCAAAAACCAATACAGTGCCAAGAAAGGAGCACATACATTTCTTAAAGGCCAGCAAAGCACCTACAAGCCCCTGGTGTTGCAGCCGTCCTTGGGCGGTATTAGTCGCTTTACATAAGGTGAACCCCCCTACTACTTTCGTCCTATTATATGAGCTACGTTCTTGACTATGGTTGTCATTACCGAAAATAGAAGGACATATGAGATGTCTCCGTTTTATACTTTTTGCAGTTAATAATATATATGACTCCAATTTATTAAATATGACTACAATTAATTGCATATAGTCAACTCAAAATTTGTTATTCTTTAGAATTACTTCATATTATTATTCATTATTTTAATGTCAATGCGTGAAAAGTCACAAGTCACGGCTAGTATTGATATACGAATTGGGCTGTCACCTGTCATTATGACATCTTCTTAAGACATGACAGCAAACGGGGACATTTGACACTTTATAAATATGTCACAAGCGACCCTCGGTATCCTATTACCTTAACATTAATGTGCTCGAGGCACAAGTAAATCTTTAATAAAAGTAAATTTTAATTGTATGTTTAATTAATTATATTGAACTTAATTAGTTTCGCCTGCTATTTATTTTATTTTTTATGTAAAACATCTATTAACGCTTGACGGGGTGTTATCTGTCCTGACAAGAAGTTTTCCGACCCGTAAACCTTGACGTCAAACGTCACGATGCTTTCTTATGCCGGCATGACCCCTCTCTCCCATCGCTCTCTGCTCATTATGTAAGTATACTATGTATAAACTTCATTGCTACATATATATTTGATAAGAAAAATATATTTATTGCATAAACGAGAGTATTTTTTATTTATTTTTTCTAAGATGGAATTGCACTTTTCCAGAACATGCTTTCATGATGATTCACAATATTTCTAAAGATATTTGATTTTAATCAGTAAACTTAGACGCATCTTTATTGTACGCGTGAGAAATGAAGAAATAAAATGCTTCGTGTGCTTAATTATTATGTCGGTGGCGTATGTTTGTAATCCTTTACGGCCGCTTGGTGTCCGATATTAGAAGAGTAACATATATTTTCAGTCTGGAACTCCCACACACTCTCCAAAGAGTAACCTGCAGAAGTTCAACGGTTCATTATGATGGTTGAATCTGCGATGTATTGGTGATGATCATAATTCTATTATTCCTTGGTTTTTTTTATGGCATTGTTTAGTGGACGAGCACATGGGATGGCACCTGATTCTAAGTGGTCACCGCCGCCCATAGACAAACGCGCTGTAAGAAATATTAACCATTCCTTACATCACCAATGTGCATGTGTCTAATTTCAACGAAATTCAGCCACATGTGTATTCCGCCAACCCGCATTGGAGCAGCGTGGTGGAATATGCTCCAAACCTTCCCCTCAAAGGGAGAGGAGGCCTTTATCCCAGCAGTGGGACATTTACGGGCTGCTTATGTACATCACCAATGCGCCACCAACCTTGGGAACTAAGATGTTATATCACTTGTGCCTGTGATTACACTGGCTCACTCACCATTCTAACTGGAACACAACAATACAGAGTACTGTTATTTGGCGGTAGAACCTACCACCAAGTAGATGTATATGATGTATGTATGAGTACATACGCTAGTGGATTAACAGACTCAATACATTTGTGGTAACCAGATGATCACTTGATTAGGTGGTACCTCATACCATTTATAAAAAAATAAAGGTAAATGTATCTAAAATAGCACGACTAACAACAATATGACATTACATGGCGAACGTTTTAGAGCACGCTGTATAAGCTAATTACTGGCGGAGCTAATATTATTATTTTGATATTACCCAAACGTAATACTGTTAGGTGAAATTTACATGAGTCAATTTCATTTGATACGATATGTATATCAAATACATGGTTAATTATGCATTTTAATCATTCATTGTATAATTTTATGTCGAGAGAGAAGCTTCTATCGACAAATCTGATGAAAATATACTTCATTTAAGTAGACTTTTTTTATAAGAACTATTAGATCAGAAAGTCAATATAGATTTAAAAAAAAGGTAAAAGGAGAATGCTGTTTAATAGATGTTTTACCGTCTTGGTTGAAACTTAACTTTAAATTGTGGACGAATATTTCCTATTGGCTTTTTCCGCTATCGTGAAAATAGGAGTAAATTATGGTTTTTACTAAACTTGAGCTCCGTCATAAGATAAAAATTGTGATTATATACTTTTTTCCGACAGGTGCGGACAGAATACGCCTGTATGCGGTTGAAATTACAATGCATTTTCAACTGCCGACTTCCACACTATAGACTTTTATTGATTTTGATTAACCCGAACCCTGGATTTGATCTGCCTTTAATCATAATCAGCCTTTTACGGTTTAGTTTTTATAACAAGAGAAATGTTTGTAAATACAAAACGGTTGACACAGATATACACTCAGGGTGCAGAATTGCCTCTGATTCAGTTTTAAATTAAATTTTTTTGAAGTCATAATCAAAACTCCCGAGGACACGTTCATTACTTTTTGGACCAGAGAGTGCGACTAATCAGACTAATAAAAAATGACGTGAGGGCTTTGTGCAAGCCCATCAGAGTAGGTACTACCCACTTATTAGATATTAACAGCAGGAATGCTTAGTAGAATGCTGGTCCGATTTGAATGGTTCATTATAACTATTTGCATAGTATTGACATAAATATTGGCAGTGGTTTGTAAATCTATATCAAATATAAAATAAGGAAATGAAGATATGGTTAAGGAACAAAAATAATTTAATGATTAATTTTAAAACTCGAAGATTTGTGCATTTTCTTAAGAATGGATTCTATGTTTGAAAATGTTCCAAGAAATACTGTCACTAGAAAACTCCTTTATTAACGAAGAAGACCTTTTCTATGCTCGAAAGCGTTTCACCAAAAGAATGCTTAGTTATGCCCTTGACAGTTACCTACGATCACTTTGAAATTTTCTTTAATGATATCGCCAAAGGTATAAAAATAATTTGTTTGTAAAAATATTATTTCTGAAAAATGTTGGAACATCTTCAAATTGTCTTGGATACTTTAAGCTATTCGCTTTTTTTATTGAATTGACAACTTCTTTAAACGCGTTAAGCGAATATTGGTTTTGCGTCTCCGATACGATAACTGAAATAAAAATGAGTTGTTCCATTTGGCTAGGAGCGACCAACGTTAATAATCTTAATTCCCAGTTACAAAAAATAATGATTCTATAATTAATTTAATAATGAAAAACCACTTTCACTTCTGGTCTCATGACTGTCTATGTTATAACAACTGAGTGTCTAACATTTCACAAGTGAGATACGAGGATGTACATTCGCAACTGACCACAAATTGAATCAACCGTTCCATTGACAATTCATTATGTTAATTCAACGTATAGTAAGATCGACGTGAAATTTAACACATGGAAAGGCGGCAACATGCATCATCACCGCGTGCGTGCGTTTATTGCACTGATTTCAACTTGTACCATAGAGTGTGTGTAGTGAAATATTTGTTTACAATACACCTCTTTAATAATATAAACACTTTGTTTTTGGAACGAAGTTCTTTTACGCGGCTTACGGTACAGTGAACTCGCAGACATCGTCATGTAAGGAAAAAGCGTTATGCTCCCTTCAGGTGACCTTTTCCTCTCTTTCTCTTTATCTCTGTCTTTTTCTACTATGTATGGTTTTATATTTTATATATTTTAATTTATTTTGTTGTAATATTTATAAATTATAATATAGCAAATGCAGTTTCGTCTCAATCTGGTTTTGCACGACACATCTCTTTTTTAACCTGGTTTTATCTGTAGAATCTATAATTCAAAACGGTTGTAACTTTACGTTTAATTTAATGATTAAACTCATAAATTAAAAATGATTATAAGTGTACTTATAAAATATAGGAAGTAGATCCAGAGATTTCAACAAAATAAATATATATTAATAATAAAATTCTGTATGTTTATAGATAGTAATTGTCTTTAGAAGTATTCTGTTTACAACTATAGGCATGTTTCACATCAAAAGCGTAGCAATAGTTTATTACCAGACGTGCGACATGCATTCTAATACCTATTGATTTGATTATAATATATTATTATTAATTTTATGAATTTACGTGTATTCTAAAAGCTGTGATTTTATTTAATAAAACATTACTTTTTATGAACATAGACGAAAACAATTAAATAAAAAAGTGTCAATATTTAAAGCGTGAAATTTATAAACTTTATATAAAAAATATACGTCATATAAATTATTATGCTAGGTTCAGACTATTTCAAATCTACAATGTGATCGTCCAACCATAAATCAACCTTTGATTATATCGTGGTGTTGATCTTCAATTAAATTAAACACGTCGAAGATGATTCCGAACTTTATAATTATATTTGTTTAAGTAATATTAGCCTGACATCAGTTTGCACTTTATGACTTGGGTTGTTAAATTTGATTGATTAATAATTTCAAGTAGTAGTGCCAGTATAATTAGAGTGACCAGTATCAGAGTCTCTAAATCCAATTTGACCAATAGCATCAAGCCCGAGAACTGGCAATACTCTTTTCAGTCAGGATTATTGACAATAATTAGTGTAATGATATTTTTTATGCTATTTATTTATTTTCAGGCAACATCACAATCTTAAATATTGGGACTAGCGATGATGGTTGGACAATCATATTTGTCAAATTTGACAGTTCGTTATTAAACATCTTAATTCGGCCTTTGACATTTTAAACACTTAAAATTATATTTAAAAACTTACCAAGACTCGCGTCGTATGTGTTCATGTACTCTGATGTCATGAATTGTGATACGAGGGCTGTTTTTCCGACACCCGCGTCACCGAGCAAGACCACCCGATATTTTGGTATCTATGGAGGCAGGAAACAGCTATTTATATATAATTGAATATATGATGATATAGTTAGCATAGCTTAGTATAAGGCTAGGCTACACTAGTTCAGCGGTTTATAGTTAAAGAAATATGTTTACCTATTTATTTTAATGAAAAACAACAACAAAAGGCCGTCATTTTTACTTTATCAATATTATTACAGAAATCCATAGACAAGGGATTTACTATCGAAAAGTTTTCAGCACGGAGTCTGGAATTTTGAAGTGTGTGACACTAGCGCGTCTCGGAAGGATTTGCCTTCCCATCGGATTATGAAAGTGGAGGAATAGACAGTGCACCTAAGTTTGCTTGTGCATTATAATTATATGCATAATGTCGTGCATAGTTGGCTGGTCTCCCTTGAGTTTAGCCGCCGTAGCCGATATACTTCATGCCGAAATTCGTTAGAGTTTTACATGATATTTATTTCAGAATTGTATTTTAATATACAGTATATTAAATAATCTATTAATATTGATTTACGACTGAGGAAAGAATATCAACTAACAATGTAACTCAACTCGCTGACCTACGCTCATTAATTTTAAAAGCGAACAAAACGATATTGTCTCGCTGGAAACCTTTATAAAACTTTATTTCCCCTGTATATATGAAATTATGTTTAACGACCTCCTATCCTACTCGATTAACTTTGTATGTCAGCTTGAATTTTACGAACGAGTAATATGCTATGGACAATGAACAAGGATATCATTTAAAGTTATGATTATAAAAATACTTTTAAAATTGTTGCCAGTATCAGACATTATCCTCTTTTATCAGGTTTTACTTAATTGTATTCTCCGTAATAGTTTCACAAGATTGTGAACTGATCGTTATTTGATCGGTGCAATTATTTTTTTAAATTGCTCCACAGACACACACTCCACACACAAAATATTGACAATATTAGTTACTTTTGGATGCGTTCAATTTAAATAAGTTTTCCTTGTGATAACTAATCTATTCGTGTTCCTGTAGTTGTAGTTTTTATTAGTATTTGTTTTCTAATCTTAGAAAAGTCTACAAAATCATACTAAGAATGATTCACTTAAACGACCATAAGTTTTTAATTTAAATCCTTTGAGGTAAATATTTGATATCTTTCTACATATATAAACAAAAACGAATGTTTGTATGTCTGTCCTTTGTGCGTTCGTAAGCCAGATTCCTTTAATCACAAGATTAAACTTAAGTGAATTGTTCTTCATACATCCACAAAGGTTCCAAATCCTATGGCAAAGAATATTTTTCTGTGTATGTTCGTCCTTCAATTAAAAACGCTTTATGAAAATCCTCATTCTACCAGTGCAAAGCCGGGACAGGTAGCTCGGGTAGGCTTTACAATCGTCCCCTATTTTAATAAACTCAATCAACTCTCTTGTACAAAATATTATAGGTAGGTTTCCTCTATTAGACAGAACTTTTAATCGCCTGTATTAGCTAAATAAATTAAAAAATAAAAACTATTACTGAATGATAGGTAATTAATTTAAGGTTGGCATGTAAAACTGAAAGTGTATCGTTTTGTTCCCGTTCCTGGTATTTAAAATCTTTCTACAGATTAGATATATCATTATTTATTATGTCACAGAGGTTTTTATTAACTTTGTATGTTACCGGATCAAGGTCATCTTCGTCAGGTGTGTCTAAGCTGGCGGAGTCGACTGGTCGGTAGCCGGAGCAGCACGAACCATCGAATGGTGATCTGTCAGATGCTCTGCGAATAAAATATTTCAATATAGTATATTTAAAGTTAGTACTATCTAGAGTGCGAAAATCTTTCGATATAAAAAATATATACACAAAAGGCCATATAACTCAAAAACATCCACTAGGTTGAGATAAAGATTTGGAACTTGCTCCAACACCACTGCAATCATGTTTTGTTTATATCCAACTCTGATTTAAATTGGAAGCTTTCTAGTAGGCTTGTAAGAATGAGTACTTTTGATACTTCATTTGACAAAATTAAGTTACTGTAAAATGGTGCGGAGAGTAGATTCTACCAAGATATCTTGGTGGAATCGTTAAGAACCTAGATTGTTGTTCCTTTCACCGGTTTTTCTCAGGCTATCAATCAATCAATAAACAAGCTAAACTTTTTACTTCTATATATTTAATAAGATTATGTCTTTGACTTGGCTTTGTCTGTAAGAAATTCGCCAAATTTACGATTACCTGCGATGTTAACCTTCATCCTACAGGACTAAATGAATTACGTCACGAAACTACATGAATAAATTAGTACTACGTGTCCGGATTTAAACCTACCTACGTTTAGATCCACTGCTATTCACTGAGACAAAAAATGAGCTTATAATCAAATCAACTGGTAGTCTTGTCCACATAAACTAGAAGCTTCTATGCGCAATGCATTATATACGCAAAAATAATGCATTATAATCTTTGATAAGAAATTATATATGACGGCGCGCGCAGAATGCGGTGCCATCTATTTGATTTATCCCGAATTAAACTGTAAGGTTTCGATTATTGGACGAGGGTGAGTCAAGCTTGCTCTGGTGGAACGTTTGACGGGCAGTGCCGCTAACAACCGGTAATGGCGGTGTATGTCACGCGAACGGATCGCCGACGTCTATAATAATTGGAATCTCAGTTAATTATTCGATTTAACTATTGAAAATTATATACGAACGCGTTTAAACATAACAACATTATAATTTAACGATACCAATTTTTATTTCCGGTATTCATTACAACATTCCCACGCCCTCGTGATGAATGAAATAAATCATATATTAAGTAACAAAGATGATAACGGCGCTCCTGCCAATAGCCGAGTGCCTTCAAATATTAAAGAATTCATTTTTTGCCTCTTTATCTACTAAAAATATATGTTCCAGTACCAAACAGGTACGAAATGATTCAGTAATTACAATTGCACAACACAGAGCCCTTATACGAAAATTATAAATGGCCAATCATCTTGACAAAAAGATTGAGCATTTTTATTATTATTATTTTTGGTTTCTGTATAGGTACCGTGCCGTATATTTAAAAGGATAGTATGAAAATGGTACTAAGTGCTGGCATTATTTTAAAGCTGATCTGCCGCTTTGTACAGTCATTCTAATGTAGGTTATCTACCGAACTAATGATCTATTTAAAAAAATCACTGGTAGAAAAGTACATCACTTGAGTGCTATACGATATGAATTATATTTATGTCATAGAATTTTCTTTATTAATACATTGCACCCAAGCGAAGCCGTATTGGGTCGCTAGTATATAATAATAATTAAAGCTACGATGATAATCTGCTTGTGAAAAAAATAGTAAGTCTTCAAGCTCTAATAAATATATCGTGGTAAAGATACCAGGACATCATCAATTACAAAGAACTATTACGTATATTTGTAAAGAGAACAGCAACCAAATAGGTCGGCTGTGGTCACGCAACTTTGTAATCAAGTACGAAAATCAGATTAACGGTTCGAGCGTATCAAAGAAAATACGCAAGAAGTTTTTTAGATAGCCTTTTGTGAGACTTGTTTCCAGAATGTTTTGACGGATTGAAGTGATTTTATTAAAGACTAGCTGTGCTCACGACTTCATGCGCGTTGTTTGAATTTAAGTTATATGGATATTGTTATGTTATTTTGGTATATGTACCGTGTATACATACATATGCATTTAGTAAAAATGGGTTATTTTAATATTACAAACAGACACTCCAATTTTATTATATGTATAGATAATTCTGTTTCAGTTAAATTTTAGTATATCTGATCCTTTTATAAAATCTAATCAAAACACAACGGGCGGAGCTCTTACTTTTTACGCAAAATGATTTTTTTTCTTTTCTTAGTATGTATGTTGACAAGCAAATGGATCACCTGTTGGTAAGCGGTCACCATTACCTTTAGACATTAAGACTGTAAGATATTAACCATTACTTACATCGTCAACCTTGGGAACTAAGATGTTATGTCCCTTGAGCCTGTATTTACACGGGCTCTCACCCTTCAAATCGAAACACAATAATCCTAACTATTACTGTTTAGTGATGGATCTCCTGAGTATTAGTGGTACTACCAATGAAAATAAAATGAATACTATGCTTAATTTGTGTTCGTAATTTATCTCTAGCTGGACGGTGAAGGTATCGTGAGAAAACTTGTAAGTGTCGGATTAAAATCTGCAGCGTGTGTGTGACCGCTGCAGTGTGGTTGAATGAACTCTCAACTCGCCATCTCTGGAGGAGATATTTACAGTCTAATAAAATTAGTAATATGATTTTTAACAGTGCTACTGATATGTATTGCTACTATTTGTCGCCTGTGTCACATTTCTGATTTTTTTGTCGTTGGACGTCAGGTTTTGACGTAAAAAGTATTCCGTAGAGTAAAAGCCTATGTTCCTCCTAGGATATCAAGCTTGCTTCATAATTTTCATCAAATTCGGTTCAGTAATTTGGCCGTGAATTAGCAACAGACAGACCCAGTTGCTTTCGCATTTGTAACTTTAGTATAGATGTTTGTGTTAGGATTGAATACTACGATAGCTAAAGAAGTTAGTAAGCGACCTCTATAGTATTGCTCATTGGCCTTATAAATTTAAAAATAGAAACAAAATTAAAAAAAATACACATATATATACCTGCTATTGGTAGAATTAACGGATGTGTTAGAACGACTGCGACGGTTGCAAATTGAATCACCACAGTTCACCACTCCGCCTTTCGTTGTAATGGAAAATGTCCGAAGCCTGTACAGGTCGTCCGATAGTCTAGGGTTATATGGCTTCTCAGGCAGCGAACAGACTCTGGGTCTGGAGTGCTCGACGACTGTAAAAAAATATTCCAATTAAAAAAACATTCATTAAAAATTAATTATGAATTACACAAATCATAGAAAGATCCAGAACATTTTCATAACAACAATGAAATATTTTGAAAATAAAATATGTATATAATATTAAGAATAATAATTGAAATATTTATTTTATTATTATTATTTATGTGTTTTATTGTAAAACTAATTAGTGTATTTTTCCCTTATTAAACAATCTTTCATCTCGTACGAATTACATTACATTATTTTACTGAGTACAAATTATTTGTAAAATTATAATTGGACACAGAAAAGTACCAAAAATGTTATATTTAAGTTATGTAATGTTTTTTTATTCATATTAGCAATAATTAGTATTTTGAACATATATTTTCATTCTAATAGTTATCGCGTCGTACTAGCTGTGTGTCTTAATAAAAAGTTTCCGCGTCATTATAATAAATGTATAAAATAAAAATTAAAAAAATCCGACTTAAATGTATCTATTTTCTATCACTGTCAGTATATAAAAATGATAAAGAATACGTACGAACGAGTAGGAATTCGTGGAATAAGTTTTTATAACGGTTTTATATTATATAGTACTCGCCCGCATCGTTCGTGTTTTAGGGGTTCGCTGTCAGATGTTACGAATAAAATAGTAACCCATATAGCTTATTCCAATGGAAATAGGAAAAAGGATAAACAAATCAAATTTACGTATTTCGTACGACTTGCTAATAACTCAGCCATATTGTGTTCTACTAAGAGTTTATGATTAATATATATTTATTTATTACACTTAACTACTTATTTCCACTTTAATTTTACTGCCAAAATTCCGATAACAGTTTCTTCGACGTACAAAACGCCATTTCCGCAAATCCATAGTGAATATCATAGATTAGCAAGCTCTCGACCAATGATATCGCGCCAATTTTGTTTATTTGGCTTTTTTCATGGTTGGAATAGAGTATTCAAATTCAAACATGCTCCATATCAAATTTCATTAAATTCGGTTCAGTACTTTGGTCGTAAAAGAACAACATACAGACAAAGTTACTTTTATATTTATA
Organism: Vanessa atalanta; assembly: GCF_905147765.1. NCBI lineage: Eukaryota > Metazoa > Arthropoda > Insecta > Lepidoptera > Nymphalidae > Vanessa > Vanessa atalanta. The sequence goes on along the minus strand of NC_061894.1, from coordinate 3,371,773 downwards.
ATTTTAGTATGGGCGAGGTACCCGGGCCGAGTGCCTACTTCACGCGAGTAGCATAAGGGTATTTATAATTTTTTTTTATTGAAGAATAAATATAAAAACAAAAAATATTAGCTTTTTCCGGCACAGAAATGATGAAATTCTTGGCTTTTCTCTACTATAAAAATTCATGTATTTCACATTCAGATCTTACCTTCGCTCTGTTTATTAAATAAAACCGTATTAAAATTATTTGCGTAGTTAAAATTTAAGCGAAATAATTTTGTACTATGAAGAATAGTAAAGATTAACTTGTCATGTAAAATACAAATCAAAATTCAAAAACATGGCCGCATAACAAGAATGCTTCGTTTCTTCGATAAGTAGTAATTCCTATACGAAAAATGTTTTGTACAGTAAGTATTTTTATTTTAAATTATATAATTATGTAATGTTTAGGTGTTTTGTGTTAATCCGTTAGTTAAATGACAATATTGAAATATATTTTGCTTAATGAATGCCTGTTAATTAGAAAAGGGTACTTTTTTTTAATTTTAGTTTTTTTGGTAGTTTGTAAAATAACGGTAATTACCTTAGACTGGCAGAAGTGCCAAGATCTTACTGGAGGCAATTAAAAGTCAGTTAGAATTGATGTTTAAAATCTTGCATATTATATCCCTTGTTTTATAATCAAATTGGCTTACTAATCGATATCGATATCGATAAACCTAAACAAAGCAAAATAAATCGCTACTTAGCGGTAGCATAAATGTAGAGTAAATACTACCTAATATAAGTAAACTATTCAACAGTGCTTAAAAGAATATACTTGCATAAAATACCTATACCTACGTTGATTTGGATGAAATATATAAAGGAAGTCACCGAGCTGGCGTATTATAATACGACTTGCAAAATCCTTGATGAATTTTCATGTGGTATAAATTATATTAACGTTTAGATTTTCAACAAGCTTTAAATAAATATTTTCATCTGAATATATGAATACTAGAGAGATACCGACGTTTCATCATTAAGTCGGATAAGCCGCTTTAAGACCGAAATAAGCTGAACATTTAGATACTTTAAACCTAAACAAAGAATTGTTTGTAAATCACTCCCGTAGGAAAAGAGGATCGCTATTGATATTTATTGAGCTGAGATGGCCCAGTGGTTAGAATGCGTGCATCTTACGCGATGATTTTGGGGTTGAAGCCCAGGCAAGCACCACTGAATTTTCATGTGCTTAATTTGAGTTTATAATTCATCTCGTGCTCGGCAGTGAAGGAAAACATCGTGAGGAAACCTGCATGTGTCTAATTTCAACGAAATTCTGCTACATGTGTATTCCACCAACCCGCATTGGAGCAGCGTGGGGGAATATGCTCCAAACCTTCTCCTCAGAGGGACAGGAGGCCTTAGCCCTGCAGTGGGAAAGTTACAGGCTGCTTATCTATGTTATGTAAATTTTTATTTCTGAAGTTTGCTGCTATAGATATTTTGAAAGTTAAGGTGACACTACGAATAAACTATTCTACAATAAAAAGGTGATAGGATACATAAACTTAGCTCTATATCAATTTTCTTTTGTTTTAATGATAAGGCGGGCTAGCGGGCTAGCGGGTCACCTGATCGTTAATTGTCACAGCTGTAGGCATTAGTGCCGCAAGAAATTTTAACCATTTCATTCAAAGCGCAACTAACCTTACGAACTAAGCTGTTACGCTCCTTTTGCCTGTAGTTACGCTAACTTCCTCATCATTCAAACTGGACTCAACAACGTTAAATTTTGCTGTATGGCGGTAGAATATTTGATGAGTGGTTGGTACCAAGCCACAAGTGCTTGTACAAAGAATATAAGTAAATAGAATTCAATGGAGACTAAAAAATAAGTGATGTTTATCTGGCTGTGAACCCGAAATTACGAGTACGGTTCACGTGTTCCAGCCGCTTTGTCATATCGGCATCTTCATTTAGTGCCATTATTACAAACGCCTAGAAGTTGCAATGCCGTATCCATTTTCCAAATTTAAATATCACAAGGTTCTATTTTTTTTTTACTTACCAGAAACCTTCATGCGAGTGTTTTAACTGCACAAAGTTTCAACTCGATCGGATGAACGATGCATGAGCGCTTAAAATACGAACAAAGCTCTTTAATGCCCAATTAATTACAAATAATGATGTTCTTTTTTTAATATAGGGTGTTTAATATTTCCGCGGTTTATTATTAATTACTTTTAATTTAACTCATGTTATACGCAATATTGTATAATGACAGATACCGATGGATGTTTAAGTTTAATTTGTGTAACAGAGGCGGACATTTATACTAATATTATAATAAACGCGAAAGTAAATCTGTTTCCTCTTCCTACCTCTTTAGATGAAATTTGGTATGAAGTTAGTTTGAGTACGGGGATTGACATAGGTAACTTTTTTGATTCACCCCCCAAGGGGTAAAATTGGGGGTGACGATCACGATTTGTGTGTTACAGGTAAAATTTTATCAATTTACGCACGGGTAAAGCCGTATAAATTATTTTGATTATTTACATAGGTCTCGATAGACTGAAGCGTTGAAAAAATCGTGCCCAACAGTGGGTCATTAAGTACACGCACACTAGTAAAGTGATATTAGGCGACCGTAGTCCAAACGTAGTTGAAGTAGTGACAGTTGTCACGCACACCAAGATAAAAAAGTTGTCTCGTTTGTTTTCAGTTCTGTTGTACTGCGATGTGAGTCTTCATATACAAATAATCTAAGATAAATTCATATAAATTCTAAAGATTTATTTCAAGCGCAACATTTTTTTCGAATTTACTTCAAAATAATACCGGCCGCTTAGAAGCATTATGAAAGACCTAACGAGTACAGATAGAACTAAGTTTTATCCCCAACTAGTAAAACACTTATATGGTTTCGTGAACACGATTTACAATGGACTCAATGGGTAGAAACTTAATGCTCCAGTTCCTTTACTAAGGTGGATAAAACCAGTAATGCAGTATAAAAAAGCGTCTGATAGCGCAGTATCGCGCTATATATTTACTAAATAAATTTTAGCCCTGTAATATCAATTACATTCAAATTACTAAACTTAAAGTTTTTTTTTTTATTTTGTTTTCTGGACATGTTTTTTTTTTGTTAGTTGTAAATCAATGACAATTTTAGTGACAATGTTGTCGTTGTAGAAAATCTTGTTTTGTGTATGAAGTAACGTCTACGAACAATAGAACATCACAATTAACTTTTATTAATTACTAGTGGCCGCCTGCGGCTTCGCTCGCGTTTGATTGTCAAGTGTTAAGCATAAATCGTCCTGGAAGCACCTTGTTCCACCTTGCTTCATATCAATTTTCATCAAATTCGGTTCAGTGGCTTAGTCGTAAAAGTTCTTCCTTCTGATATCCTTTGAATGCGTATGATTTTTATAATATACCTAGATGAATGGGCAAATTGGCCACTTGATGGTTAGTGGTCACCACTGCCTATAGATATTGACACTATAAAACGGCACCAACCTTGGATGGTAAAATGCTAAGTCTTATGCTTGTAGTTACATTAGATCAATCATCTTTCAAACCGGGACACAATGAATTTACTACTAAGAATTGCTTTTGGCGGTAGAATATCTGATGATTGGGTGGGATCTACCGGTCACCTACCTATCATTCGGGTCTGCATCAAGGCCTTTCTCAAAGTAAGTAAACTTTGTTTTATTTATTTTTATAAAAGGATAAAATGATAGATTTCTATTGAATTCAAATGAAGCTAGTTATGGTTTTCCAATGAGACAATCTTTCCCTTACATATTTTGTTCTAAATAATTCATAATTAAATAACAAAATTATGTTATTTATAAATTGTGTTAATTTATTTTGTAGACGAAAAATAATTTAAAAATGTAATGAAAAAAATTAAATTATAATGTGGAAAGTAAAACGAAAATGTAAATGTTTTTATTGATCAAATAAAATTCTTTCACCATGATCGAATAGGGCATTGGCCTCTTCGAAAAGCCCTTAACGACAAAATTATTGGATGGAATTCTAAGGTAAATATTTGTCCCCGATACAGTGACGAGTTTTCGTTGTGAAACTCTATACTAATACGAAAATATACAAGGTTGTATTTTGGTTTGCCTGGTGAATGTGGCGAAACCTAAATATATTTGTGGTTACTATTTTTTTTTTAATACGAATTTTACATAGTGTAGGTAAAGTTTATTTTATCCTCGACGTAAAAACTAGTTATTATGTATTGTTATTATTACATAGTATAAAACAGATTCACTTACCGCTGTCTGTGTATGCTTTGACCTTTAAAATTACACAACGGATTTTGATTCGGTTTTTTTAATTGATGAATTGATTCAAGAGGAAGGTTTATATGTATAATAAATGCTCAGTATAGTCGTGAAACACTGATTATTTAGAGGTTTTTAGAGTGATGTCGTAAAAAAACACATTTTTTTGCGCTTACATTGCAAACGCTGGCCCTACTAGATACATCAAAATAATGTACTACAGTGTACCATACACCTTAAAAAGATCTTCAAAAAAGTCCGGAATTGGTATATGTCTATCTCTTAGGGTTAACCCACGATAACTTGCTTTTTACGAGAAACAATGGCTTATTTTCAAAGCGATTTTAAGCAATACAGCATAAGTCCTTATCCAATTAAGAAGTACCTTAAATACATTGTGCATTTACAGCATGTAACTTAAATGAATATTTTCGAAGAAATTACAGATTTAAAACGCAGGGACATAACGGTTTGTATTGTCTAATTGTATTAAAAACTGTGAGCGTCGTAAGACATTCTGTAGTATATTTTGTATCAGCATTGAGCCCGTGCGAAGCCGGGGCGGGTCGCTAGTATATGTATAAATGTGTGTGTGTTAGCAAATTAACGTAAATAATGCTTAAATTAAATATAAGATCACTTTTATTTCTTTTAAATGTGCTCACCTGGCAACTCCAAAAAGTTTGAGGTCCGCCTTTGACGACCACGCATAGTATTTTGGAAATTGAGTGGCCCAATATCTTCTACCGAATCACAATTGGATACCGTTGACTCTCGTGAACCTCGTCTACTCGCCAGATAAGCCAGTCCACCTTTCATCGACCCTCGACGCATCGGAGAACATGGTCTACTTATACTCGTAGAACGAGTTTGGGGAGTATCGTCTGTTAAATCTGTCAGATCAGATGTGGACTTTCTAATCCGAGAAGATGTTTCTGTGGCTTCATCATCAGCGTCGTTGATGACCGCAGATGGTGTGCCAAGCATTGCATCAATAGAATCATCCGTTTGGCTTGAGATTATACTTGGCGATGTCACCAGTCGAGGTGAGCTCACTGTGGAGGTAGAGCTATATAGTTTCCTCGTTCGATTAGGTGATACGTAACCAGGATTGGTATGAATATGCACTGGTGGAGGCTTCGGTGATCTAGACTTCTCACGGCGGCTGTGTTTCAGAGATGTGGTGTAATGAAGGCCGTGATGGGATCGCTCGAAGTTGCATGGACTCGTGCGCTCAGGTAGTGGTTCAGCAACTTGTGGGAAGTGGAAGTGCCTTGGACTTACCGGACTCCTGTGCCCGTGAGCGATCGGACTCTTTGGGGGAACATGTTTATCATAGCTACAGCCAGATTGAGGAGTATAGTACCCAGATGACGATGTACTGGAAGTAATGGATGGACTCTTTTGAGGAAAAATGAAATGTCGGGGACTTTTTGGAGTGAGAGGCTTCGGAGAGAGTGGGGGATATCCACTAGGGCTGTTCACTGCCATTATTAGATTTTCACCTTTAACGCCACGGCGTAAGATTCATTTCCTCGAGATCTGAAAAGAAAAAAAAGATCTCATAAGCACATAACGTCACAAAATTTTATAAATTTATTCGTTTGCATTACAGAAATAAGGTAAACGCACTTTTTGATCGTCATATTACAGTGCTCATTTAAATGTAAACCACACTACTACCACCGGTTCGGAAAGAAGATTTTTCCGAGAACAACTGGCAAGATATTCACTAGTTACTCTTTTGCACCATTTTTTTACAGAGTATGTCAATAAAAAACTATTAAATTTATATATATATATCCCGTTTAGAAATCATCAAATAATAATTCTATTCATGCTACTCATTAATATAATCTTATACCTTACATGACAATATGTGATTAGTTATTTAAACAGGTTATCTCTTTAATGGAATACTTCCATTTTAGTTAAAATATTAAACTTGATTGTTTTAAATAAAAAGATACATAGTCTACACCAATATTTAACTTACATGCAGAAAAAAGGACCAAAACCAAATAACAGTACTGTAGTATATAGATGGTCCAAGTCAATGAGAACTCAAAATTACGTCCTGAAACCCCGGCAAGCAACTTTGGGTTTATAATTTTTTTAAGCTCGATCTGCAAATCTCAAGCTAGATCTCGTGTTAGTACACTATTGTATGTATGTATGTAAGATAGGAAGTACGCAGCTAGACTTCTAGCTTTTTTCTTTGCACTGAAATGCAATGCAGTTCCACAACTTTCATCTGAAGCTATGGGATTTAAATGTTGATCTCTTTTGTCTATTATAAAATGTTACTTCCTTTATAAATAAGGTATTGTTTAAAAATAAAATAGATATTTATTCCGTTGCAAATTTTAAAGAAAAATAAAAATAAAAATATTAATATTAACCAAATATAACATTATAAATTGACTGAAGATTTTTTTAATAAAACATCAAAGTAACTAATAGCTTCACGAGGTATTTACCGACTACACTCGGTGCCAAGTTTTTTTTTTTTTAAATGTTTATATTTCGTTCAAAAATTAGGACGAATGTTGACCACAGATGACACACTAATTTAAATTGTAAAAAAAGAGATACATATTAGCTTTACACTTTTGATTTTGTAAATAGCATTTCGTCTAAGTAAAAAGTTTTCCTTTTAAAAAATAAAAGAAATGATAGCAGTACAAATAATAATTAATATTAGAAATTTAATCAACTTATACTGAATGTTGGGTTGAATAATTTTCATAGCTCCGTATATCAGTCAGAAGTTAATAATTAAAATCACTCGCAAAAATTGAGAGTAAATTTCGTTAAGTTACGATCCCGTCTTGTTTGATAATGAATTAAAAGCAACGTGAATTGTAAAGCCGAGTGCGGTACATTATGTTATCGAGATAATTATGTCGTAAGGGCTTTCACACAAATTGACTGCGTATTAAAACTTTTATATACGCAAGACATCTTTAGAAATAAATAGGATTAAAGAGACAGTCTGTGATATTAAAATAATTAGTTTTTTTTTTAAATTATTTTTTTTTCGTCTGTCTGTTTTTTCGGGTTGTTCTTCAAAATGGATAAAGTCACATCACATCACAAATGCGGTGTGGTAAAAATAATATAATCCTTTAATGGCTTAAGATTAATAATATTAGATACAGGCATTTAGGGGAGGGCAGCCGGGGCAAACACTCTGGGTCCTCCATAACAGAGATTCCGACGAGTTTACAAAAATCATAACATAGTCCATTTATAAAAATGTTACTAATTACTGTTTTAAAAGTTACCAATATAAGAAAATAAATTAAACAAATATAATTTTTTCTAACTACATTAAAAACGAATTTTGCTTGTTTAGGGAATTAATAAATTTAAATAATTCTCTCTCCAATGAAGAGTAAGGCTTGCGTTAAATTTGGGTACAGAAATTGTCAAAAGTCGACTTGCGATTAAAATATTAATTATTCACACATAAATTACTCTATTATGTCTGTACTGTACACAGATCTATAATAACATATTAATTACTATTGGATTTGTATTTTATATTAATATTTATTATCTGTGTATTTATGCATCTGTCATCTCGAGTGATACACATCGCGAAAGCGCGAAAAATAATTTAAATTTGACGCGCGGTGAAGACGGCGGGTGTGAACAGCGAGCTGATATTTAAATATAATATCTATTAAATCTAATTTTTAAAGTGACCTTACATCTGAACGTTACCATATCTATTAAGATATATAAAAATCTAAATCAAAATATACTTTATTCAAATAGGTTTTTACAAGTACTTTGGAATCGTCATTAACAAACTATTTAAAGTAAACCTACCACCGGTTCGGAATGTAGATTCTACCGAGAAGAACCGGCAAAAAACGTTATTTAACACGATTATAAATAAGTTATTGTGTGACGTCAAAGTAAAAATACGAAGGCAATTTTACAAAAATATTACGCAAACAGATTCAACGATAGGTAAAATAATTAGGTAAAAAAATATTTATTTCACGTATATTTTTATATAAAAGATAACTTCAAAAACTGAGAGACAACTTGCGTAGGTATTACTTAGTGTCCCGTTGTTATATTAAATATAACTTCCCCTGCCGACTTTATTCAAATATATAATATAGAGTTTATTTTTACCTAAAAAATCTCCACGAAGAGAGCATTATTAGTTACCTAATTTGATGTTATAATATATACATATGCATACATGGTACGTAACTAAAAGAGTGATGAGCATGAGCGTAGAGGGAGGGAGGGGTAGAGGACGACCTGAGAAGATATAGACGGAGTGTGTGAGGGATATGATAGAGATGGATTTGAACGATCAGATGACAAATAATAGAGGAGGTGAAGGGATGTACATGTTGCGTCGACCCAAAATAGATTGGGACATGGGCAAGGAAAAGATACATATATGCCGGAATAAAATTAATTGGTCTAATATATCCAATATCGGACCAGAGCAATGACGTATTCAGTAAATTGTTGCCCTTAATAGAAGAGAATGATCTCGCTCAGATGTTATATATTTTTACTATTCCGTTTCAATAACATATTAGGCTTTTCTACCTGTATTGGTTATTTGATGTAACTCCAGCCCTAACACTCCATTACTTTAGTGGTAAAATATGTGCAATCCACTCATTATTTGTCCTATCGTCAAACAGAAAAATATCTTCAGTTTTATATTCCAGTTTGAAGTTTGAACCAGTATATTTCAGGAACAAGAAACAAATTTTTAGTTACCCAGGTTGGTGGCACATTGGTGATTCGAGTGTTTACAGTGCAAATATCTAGGGCCAGAGGTAGAAACTTACCATCAGTTGGTTAATTTAACTGCCCTTTACCTACCTTTTAAAAAATCAATAAAAAATAATATAGATTTTCATGAAATAGAAAAAATATAAAAATGTCAAATTTATCATGAAGTAATACAAAATAAGTACACATACAAACTGACAGAGGGGATAAAATTATAACAAGTTAATAATCGTGCTTAAATTTTTATATTAATTGATAAAACAAAAAGGATAAGACGTCAAACATAAGTTCTATTAGAATTGGTTTCTAGAATATTCGGCTACGGTCTATAAAGGTATTTGTTTTTTTTTCTAAGGATCAAAGATGACGGAACACACAATGAAAAAATTATAATTATAATAATAATTCAAAAAAGATATCGAGTACCGATTTGTATATTATGAGAGGTTTACGAGAAGTAGATGGATCCCATTTAAACTTGAAGAAAACATTTGAATTCATTTATTTTAAAGCTGATTTTTTTAATACTATTTAAACAAAATTCTTATTATATTTTTACTTCACATGAATAATGGTTCTTTTTGTTTAATTGAAAACTTAATGCTGCCTGCCAAAATTAGACACGTGAAATTTTGAAAAGTAAATTCGACTCTACGTAGAAGGAATATCTTGCTTTGCGTTCTTTACGTCGCTATGTGCATTCTATATAAAAAAAAAATACTTTATACTATTTAATACTTTTAAATTATCCAATATGAACCACACTCCGTCTAAAGTTTTTCAAGTTCAATAGCACTATTTTCAAGAAATTATTATCAATACAAGTTTTGTCTTATTTGAATTATTACGTAAAACGTCTTTAAATAAAAGTTATTAAGGAATCTGAAACTAGGAATATCTGACTGGATTTCATCAATATAATTGAGATAGTTTTTCACCGTTACTTTCGACAGAAACATGCCAAGGGTTCAGTGAAGGGAAACAGATATCTGGCTTCAAACGCCCTTAATTTACTGTACAGATTTAAAAATTTATTAATAGTAGCCGAGCGATATTGGACGCTATATACTATTTCTACAGTATTTCTGTAGTCAATTTTCTTTGGTGAACGCATTAATAAATCCAAATATACTTTTTTGAATATTAAATACTATTTTTTTTATGTCCTCATATGATCGATTTTGGCTACGACGTATTTTTTTTATGGAAACTGTTCAAATACGCAGGACAAATTATACACAGAAGTGTATATACAGACACAGATACATCCTCGATTCCTATTCAAATAGGAAAATAATAATTCGACACGACTACGACGAAAGAGTTCAAAAACAGGGCTAACGTTCTTTCGGAGGCAACGAATACGGGCTGCTACTAAAAATTCGACCGAAAAACCCAATATTTTATTATAATTTATAGGCTCAGGCCTACTCTATGTACTCAAGTACATGTTTGAATCTTAATCTGGGTTTTAAACTAAACATCTGTAAAATTGTTACATAAGAATCAGCAATAAACATAATAACAATGTCTCTTTTAAAACATATATAATTAAATGTCATCCGCCATAATTTAATATGAATTAAATCTCTTCTCTTTGATCTTTGATTGATCTATGTAGTTTGATACTTTAATAATAAAATTAATCTCTTATACGCTGACAACAATGTCGTGTATACATACGATCGCGTGCCAAATATTTCATTATGTCCTACTTATGTCATACTTTTTGTTACACTGTGGTTTACCTGGGTGTAACGTAACTGTGCACCGTAAAAATGTAAAAAAGTCAGTGCAAATTTTATTTCTCATATAAGTCTAATATTAGAATATAAAATCTTATATAGAAAATATGTGCCGTATCTTATAATGATTTTATTTTTATTAAAAATGTATGAGATGGCAAAGATGCAAATGTTTGCGACTTTTTTATAGAATCGAAATCAGTTGTGAGAGTTGTTCACAAAAAGAGAAGGAATCTCTTAAAGAAAACAGATACTATATTAATAAGCTATTCCAAATGCCTCAATGATGATACTCTGTTTATTGTGAACATATTGATATTTTTTAAGCGACATGGGCGCTGTGTATTGCTAAGTATTGTTATCGTCGTTTTTTGTCTAGCAAACGCAGACAGCGCTTCCATAATATAGACGAGATACTCGGCTCGATGTAACCCACTTTAAACGTTACTGCTCCGCCGCCGTTATTATTATTAATAAATGGGCTGTGCGAAACTGAAAATTTTCTTTAAATCTAATATCTTGTGGAATTTTAGCGTTGAAACAAACTCTTCAGCGTTATATATTAAGGTTACCCATCACTTATTTATAAGACCTTTGATTGGTCAATTATTTGCCGAATAAATGCATATAACGTTTCTTAAAAAATAAAAGAAAAATATTATTTTTAGTCTGTGCGCAGTTAGTGGAGCAGCGGAACGTAAGCTCGTTATTTTTTATAGATATAAATCAATAACATTTTATTTATTAATAATATATAATTTTTATATACTTAAAAACTTGTTACTTAACTACTTTCTATTTTCGAGATACAGACGATTATTCAAAATATTACAAAAAATTACGTTAATACATTCCCCAAAAATCTACAACAGTAACTATTTTTAATTCATATTTGTATATATTTAAGCACTTAATGTTATCAATTATTATGTTAATAAATATATTAAAATCAATATTGTTCATAAATTTTTTTTCACGATTTCTTTTTTCTACTATTTTTAAATTACAATTAATAAATTCTTCTGATATTGAGCAGCGGCCCGTTCTCAGCACTGGTAAATCTTACACGTATCATTATAATTATTTAAATATTGTTATCATCGTGCCATTATTTTTTTCTATGTTATATTTCAGCCTTATTAAACACTGAGACTGACTTCTATGTTTTAGGCCCTGGCAACCCTGGGGATAAAAAATATATTTTAAAAGGTCTCATATATCATTTGTTCTATCGTGAAACCGCAATACTTATATTGTTGCGTTCCAATTTGAAGGTTGACTAAAAGAATATATATAACTACAGACATATAGAACATGACATTTGAATTCCTAAGGCTGGTGGCGTATTGGCGTAGCGAGGAAAGATTATTATTAGGATAATTATTATGCGATAGTTCCAAATACAATCAGCTGGAACATTCCAATCCGCCATCTTATTTAAAATAAAAAAAACTGACATGTAACTTTATTTTACCTTTCTAACGCATATATGTACATATACTTTGTAAAATATTAAAGCATATCTACATGTGTATGTAATAATCAGCTTTTGCTGATTGTAATTAATTATTGTACAAAATAAATATGAGAATGCTTTGTTTTTTTTTTTTGCACTTCACTAATATTATTTGCTCGGTATAGAAGTAAATATTACTTACGACTTGGCCTTCTGATTCCGATAGAAATAAATTTTATTTGTACAAAGAAATAAAGTATGAAAAATAAGCTTATTAGTTTCCAACCTGAAATATTTACTAAGAAATTCCTTTTTGTTCTGTCGCAAAGAGCTCAAACAAAAAGTTCCACCGTTTGAATATGGTTACGCCCCGACCGTAACCATATTCAAACGGCGGAACTTATATACAAATGGGATTTAGTTGTAGAAAAATTCTAAGGTATATTTTCTTTTATTTTATATAATTTGTACATGATTGAATTTACGCATGCAAATGATACGGAACTGAAGCATATTTATACTAAATATTATTAACAAACTTAATTATTTTAATCACCCTTTCTGTTAGTGTACCATTTTTCGAGTACATTTACTTTTCTGAATATACTAGTTATGAGTAATAATATTAGTCATATATAATCTAAATTAATATAAATCAAAACATTTACATTTTTACATTACAATGATGTAATGAAAAGTGTTACGAAAATATATATTAAAAAACAAGGGCTCGCCTGTGTGATATTAAGTACTGTATTTTCAATATTTTGGACAGGATTGAAATGTCAACTTTGCGCAGGTCTATTCAATACTTTATCAATGCTATTATACTGTCTATTGCTGAGTTCCAGTCTTTGGGCAGAGGGAAAAGGAAGATTAAGGCACCGCGTGTTATCTTGTAACCCATTTGTTCACCTGCCGTCCCAAAATAAATAAATGTCTCCAATTACGTAAAAGACTAATTTCTAAAATGTATAGCTCTTTAGCGCCTTTTTTAAGTGTTGGGCTTTTATCAAACAATTCAGAGTAAACACTTCCATTATTATCATTTTACCTTATACCCTAAATTTCGCTTTTCGCTGTTTATTAAACCACAAATTGTAAAGAGCGGATCTAATTTGTCTTTCGAGCCCTACGCCGACACAAGCAGAAATCAACATCAAAGAAAACCAAGCCAATATCAGGAGACCTCTAGACCGCTCCATTATTGAAGGCGGATAGCTCTTAGGTCGGGAACATAAAATGCATAATAATAATCGGTATAATAAAAAGAGTGGGTCAATGTAAACTGGAATTTGAAGGCACTTTAATTTGAAACGTATGCTAATACTGTGATAGCAGTTTCATTATACGATGACTCTATTCAATGGCTTTTTTTCTAAGCAATCTAGCTGAATATTAAGTTGGTCGGTTCATTGACACGCCAAATTTTTACTTAACTATGACCAGATATAGCTAAGGTGAATATTACATCCGTCGAGTAAACTGTTAAAACTATTATTTAATGTGTAATTAAATTTAGTATGCTGCCAAATTTATGAATTTATTTTGAGTTACACATTCGGTTTCGAATACTACAAGCTCCTCGGTCCACGAGTCGATCCAAAAGTTTCCAAGTCCAAAAAATATCTGATTGAACCAATCATCATTCAAACAACCATGTCCAGATTTAGTCAAATCTACTTAAAATTTTAATTAGCAGGTAGTAATTTAACATAGATTATTAAAACATCAACTAGAGCCATATTACTAGGAAGTAAATTCGTGTTTAAATATAACACCAACAACAATTCTAATAATTATTTATTTATAAAAGTTGAACTTGCAATGCAATTATCAAAAACGAATGAAAAAAGAATTGTGAATAAATCTGAATATTTCGAAATAAATTCTCGGGAAAGTACCTATATCCGTTAATTCAAAGTTAATCAGTGTGACGAGTAGAACGCGATTCGACGTTTTCCAATCATTATTTCCATTAGAGTTAGATGGCGCTCTCCAAGGTGTTTGGTACAACTTTTAGGGTTGGTTACCTTTGGATCTTTAAAAGACTAAAAATATTAACTACTAAAAATATTTTATTTATTTTTTCCTTAAAATATTATTAAATACTTTTCCGAGGAAGGAAGTCTGAAAGTGGTACTGATAATCGAGAAGTTATGTGGAAGCCGGCTATCATGGTATGGGCATGTTATGCGGAGGAATAGATGGATATAGAGAAAGGGGATGACGAAACGATGAATGGATTGTGTGAAAGACGATATGGATGGAAAGAATGTTACTTGTAAGATGACGTCTGACAGAGAAGTATGGAAGAAGAAGACATGCTGCACCGACACTAAATAAAATTGGAATAAAGGCAGGAGGATGATGACTTTCAAAAAATGGAGTGTTTACTAGTCAACAATACAACTGGTTACAATAGGTTATATAAATAAAAAAAAAAACAAGACATAAATTTTATTTAAAAAAAAATATTAGAAATCTGTTTGAAGCCAGTATCAATTGCTTGAAGAATTTTAAAGTATCTTTTTAAATTCACAAACTGTATAATAATGGAATATTTGGAGACCTACAATCAACAAAATAATGTTTTAGACATACGTATTCCTTGATTGACATCCAGGATTACCAGTTAACAGTCAATAAAAATCCAAATCAAAAAAATCCTGTTCTCTTGAGCAGAAAGATTGGATTTAATTTCATCACGCTGATAGAGTGCAATACACACGTGGCATAACTTTATCTGACACATACAAATTCAAAATCTTATACAAGAGTTTGTATATTTAATGCAATCTAAAATTATTTACATTATTAAATAAATACATACAAGCTCAAGAATACCAAAGGCGTATGACTGAAGAGTTTCTATTAAAGTTCTTTTCAACAAACAATTTTAAAAGCACGTCAAGCCAATAAAGTGAGACAGTTATAAAATATTAAATATTTGCTCAGAAAATAACTCAGCAGTTTAGTAAATAACGATAGTAAATGCTACTTTAATGTCTTTTTAGTATATAGCATGTATAGCATGATGTACCTTCTTCTTTTATGTGTTCGTTAGCTTGAAAAGGGTTGTTTATTTACAGAGAACACGACAGTGCTAAGTTTTATGCTATCGTGACGAGACGGGGCAAGGGTAGTCCTAGAGAAGTCGGGCGTTATTAACCCATCGTATACAAGCCACCTTGTTGGTATAGTGGCTAGCTAATAAAAGGGTAATTCCAGATGTCACAAATTCGAACCACGGGTTATATTCATTCAAAAAATATTCGTCATCAACATATTTTGAGTAAATAGTTTTAATGCAATCTTAAAATTATTAAGACTGCCAATATCAAAACTAGTCTTGAGACTTGTGCTCCGGTTTGAAGAATGAGTATGTAACTACAGGCACAAAGGTCATAACATCACAGTACCCTGGTTTGGTGGCGCATTGGATACGTAAGAAATGGTTAAAAGTTCATACGCTGCCAATGTCTATGGACAGCGGTGAACACATATCTGGTGGAACAAAATCCCGTTCGCCTACCAACGCTATAAAAAGGAGTCAAAATGGAAGAGTTTTAATTGGTAACATTTTGCAAAACTCTGTTGTTGCTCTGGGTGAGATCAAGATTGCACAAAGTTTATGTCAGTATAAATAATGTATCAATATTCCTTTATTTATTTTTTGGTTATCAGTACAAAAAGCGCATTACCTTTACTACTAAGGATCTTTACGGATATTTTTTTTTAGTTTACCGTTTTTACGAGAACATTTACCAATGTTGATATATATACTTATATGAGGAAAATTATTGGAATTTATTTTAATATTATTAATAAAAAATCCTTTTAACAATACAATTTTAAGAGTTCCCGAATGATTGAGCGTTATTGATACAAATCTTTCGTGAGAAGTGATTTTTGAGGCGACGGACGTTGATTGATATTCTAACAATGATAACGATCATAAATTAATGAAAAATTGTTCGAACAGATTTATTTATTACAAGCTGCGTTCACAACTTCGTTTGTTTTGACTTCGTGACAAATAAATTGATGAATGATCAAAAATCTTCATTTGAGTTCACGACTTACTCGTACAGGTAAACTGTTTTTTTTATTTTAGCTCATACTTTTTATAATTTAACAAGACTTGACATATTCATAAGCCGAGATGATACCAAGATAATACAAACCGCGGAAAAACCAAAAAAGGTAATGTAACAATCTGTCAGCCTCGCTGATGAGCCTTAACTCCATTTGAGACGAAGGTTTTTATTAAGACGCGTCGCGTAAGATCATAGGTTAAAATACCTTCTAACAACTTAGCCATCCCAGCTCTTCATACCGACCAAGCCACATTGAATTTTCGTGTGTGTAAATTGTGAATTCATGTATGTTCGGCTTGTCCGGTGTTCAACACACTCTCAGTTAAAATTCACGTACCACTTGCTCATATTTGGGTCTATTAATAGCAAGGTTATAGATATATACAGTTTATAATAGTTTTGAAGAAGTGTACGAATACCTATAATTATTTTACGCCATTGAATTCATGGCGACATAGCAGTTATGTAATAAAGCGCATGACGCATACTTTTTTTTGTCCATTTAAGGCATTAGCCATAAATGTATTTTAGGGCTATTACGGCAACGACCTCACCCTATTTATCTAAAATTCCCAATTACAATGTTGCGTGTCTCAAAGAAATTATTTTATCAAAATTAAGGTTACGCTATTGAATTTCTTATGAGACATTAAAAGATTACATCCAGTAATGTACTAGGTAATCACAATTTAATACGTTTGAAACAATGTTCACAATAACGTATGTTACATTACAGTTTATAACTAAATAATATTTTCAATAAAATCTTATTACACTTAATTTAAACACGTTCAAATGAGTTTCTAGTTTCTTTTGAAGTACTTTTGAATCATCACTTTAACGAGATTAAATTAAGCGTAAATTAATAGTCTGTTCGATGTATACCGAGATTCTGAAGTCTACTCAACGGTAGGGCTATGTAAAAGTCTGAGTAGGAAACACGACACACATTCTACCGTAAAACAGCTGCGTTGTGTTCCGGTTTGAAGGGTGACTGAGCCAGTTTAACTACAGGCACAAGGGACATGATATCTTAGTTCCGAAGATCGGTGGCGTGATTGCGATGTAAGGAATGGCTAAAATGTCTTGTCTCAGCGCTATTGTCTATGGACGGTGGTGACCACTTACCATGTCACCGCAACTCCGACAACCTATTTCATAAAAATAATAATAAATAGATAAATCAAGATCACAAATAAAGAATAATAAAAATGTTTGACATTGGTACATCAAATGGAACAATATTATTAAAATCTCTTTTTTATTAAAACATTATTTGAATAATAATGTTTTAATATTTAAAATTTAAAATATATAAACTATTTGAAAGCAGTGTCTGAAGCGTTTGAAGAATTTTAAATTCTCTTTGTAAATTCACAAACTGTATAATAATGGAATACCTGTAGACGTACCTTAACTGAATAATATTTTAAACATACAAATCGGTCCACACTTATTCTAGTCATCGGTGAAAATACATACATACATAAAAATATTTCCCCCTTTTTGACGTGAGAATTTATTCTTTGATTGACATCCAAAAAAAGCAAAAAAAAAATGCTAATGCTAATGATTGACATCCAGGATGGAAGATGAATGGATGACGTTATACACTTCTATTTATAGCTACTAAGTTTCCTATCGGTTCTAGTTAGAATCTGTGCACATTCGGTAGTGGTTGTAACTTTGAGTTGAATATTCTAAAATTACGTTCAAGATATCATTTGAATAAAGCTTATTTTGATTTTCATAAAGTTTATGACAATTACAATTTATCTATTTAATAGAGATATTAATAACACAAAAATATATTATATAACACAAAAAAAGTTAAAATCATAGACTGACTAATAGGCCCAGTGGTAGATAGATCACGTGCATCTTAACAAATGGTTTCGGGTTCAAACCCAGCCAGGTACCACTGAATTTTCATGTGCTTAATTTGTGTTTAAAATTATCTCGTGCTCGGCGGTGAAGGAAAACATTGTGAGGAAACCAGCATGTGTCTAATTTCAACGAAATTCTGCCACATGTGTATTCCACCAACCCGCATTGGAGCAGCGTGGTGGAATATACTCCAAACCTTCTCCTCAAAGGTAGAGGAGGCCTTAGCCCAGCAGTAGGAAGTTTACAGGCTGCTAATGTAATTTAATGTGAATAGACTGACTTTGGAAAAGTTACGTTCTGAAATTTAGGAAATAAGAAAATATTATCAATATAACAAATATGTAATGTTCAGATAAAAATAGGGGTAGCTCTAACCTTGCCCTTAAAAATAATACCCTAAAATGTTTTATTAAGTAAGCAACCTTATCGCATCTCAATAGTCGGTTAAAATAACACCGTCTCGTAATATCAAATAACAATATTATCTACAGATAAAAATATTGATTTTACAATCTTTAATCGACGCGGCCATCGAAAACATTTATTACTCACATTAACAATATTAACGGAATCTCCGCTTTGCTTGATAACCGTTAAATAAAATCGTAAAATCGTTTGATATGTAAATTTGTATGCATTTCGCGATTCCGAACATCGCTTTCGTCTAAATTATGACGTCAATTTTCGATCTGTGAAAATCGATATCAAAATATACTTTATTCGAGTAAGCATTTTTGAATAATCATTATACAGATTATATACATAATTTTGGCTGTTCCACTAATGGTAACTCGACAATAACGATGTAATTTTGTCTAGGCTAACTGGAATATGAAAGAATTTATATATTATAAAAGTCTTATATTAAAAAGAATAATATAATAAAAATAGTAATATCGATTTTTTTTAAATAAAATTATTTTGTATAAATTGTCCGTCTTTGATTTATTTTTGAAATGATATCATGAATTTAAAAAAAAACGTTTCATAAAATGGAACTATACTAATATACGAAAAAGCATATATTAAATATCTGCTAACTGGATCAGGAAAAAAACACAAGAAGCCTGTCTATATGTTGCTTAAAAAGTGACCCTATTTTCATCGGGCATACATCAACATAAATCTCATTTTCACAAATACATTGAATACAGGCTGAAACTGAAATCAGTATGAAAATTCACACGTGTGGAAATATGACCTCATAAAATCCAATTACAGAACTCCGGGCAGGGGGCAAAATTGACGGTCGTATCCACTTTATCCTTTAATTGTTTTAGCCAGGTTTTGCAATCATCTCGATAAACTTTGAATGATAAATTAAAAAAAATAATATCATTAAGATACTCTTAAAAATCGAGTGTATGTTATTTTTCCAATAACTACCCCAACTACTTAATAATATACGACGTAAAAAGTCGCTCGATCCTGACCCTTTAGGCTGTTGTACCCACTCCTGACACAAGTGATAAGCTTAAAAGGTGGGGTACATAGGAATATTAGTAATTCCTTAATTAATTTTGGTCATTGCTAGTATTCGTTAAAAAAAAGAAAGGCGCAAGAGCATCAGTTTTATATGCTTTCCGACGCAACACCTACCTCACTAGTCACTAGATCGTAAGGAAGCAGCACGAGACACTTATGTTTATGAATAAAATGATTGGATGCAACTGATAACATAAATGTATTACTTATAAAACTTCTTAATGCACTACATGAAACAAATTGCGAATCTTGCAATCGCGATGCAGAATTGTTAAAGACTTCACATACGAGCAGCGCCATCTAGTGTTCAGCGGTAGCAATCAATTGGTAAATAACGTTATTTCCGCACGTGTACACAACGAAAATAAAATACTGATAATTCACATACCCGTTACCGAGAATTTATTTACAGGGTTCGATAAAATGTCGATTTAAATGTGATATTTTGCAATTTCTTTTTTATATACAGTAATAATAAATATATTTTCGTTATTTGAAACCGCCTGGAGGCGATCATCTCATTCCCAAGGTGTGCAATCAATTAAGACGTCCTTGTTTAGTAATGTCTCTTCAATGATAATTTTTTATTTTTTATTTTAACACTTGAATTGCCGTTTTGCAAGGTTAAATTTAATATAAAACCTACTAATATAAAAACTACCTGCGTTGTCGTACATAATGTGGATTCTACCGTGATGTCGAGAAATCCAGTAGACTTTACACTTACTTTAGTAGCGTGAACTTTGCAGATACATAAACAAGTTACATAACCAGCGAGGCAGTTTAAATAATGATCATAAAATATCCCTAAATCTTTAGCCGTCGACCCCCGATCACGTGACCCAAATAACTCCAAAAACATGGTCAATTAATCTCTGTCTCGCCGTGTCCTCATCTGCCGTACAATTTGACGAATAACTTCAATAAAACTGACCGGTTCGGATTAAGTCGCGAATTTATTACATTATTATATCAAATTAGGATGAAATGCCTGCCACGGTTCATTTTAAATTGAAACGAATTATACTCACACATTACGCAATACATTTAAATTCGTTTCAGAATTATTTAATGCTTCGTGACATTGGCGAAACTATATTTTCCCTTTGTAAGTAATTAATCTATTATTATAATAATAATAAATATTGGACAACATTACATACATCACTCTGATCCCAATGTAAGTAGCTAAAGCACTTGTGTTATGGAAAATCAGATGTAACGACGGTACCACAAACACCCAGACCCAAGACATCATAGAAAACTAATGAACTTTTTCTACATCGACTCGGCCGGGAATCGAACCCGGGACCTCGGAGTGGCGTACCCATGAAAACCGATGTACACAATAGTCGACCACGGAGGACGTCTCTCGAAACTGATTATGCTATGCTAGAAGTTTGTGGCATCATCATCGTCGCCATTTAATCTCAATCCAATGTTCGACACGACTTCTTCCAGGGTGCGACAAAGCTCCCGGCCTTCTGTTTCTAATACTACACATCAATGTAGATATACATAGCGAATTTTCTTTTGAACTGTATATGTGCCGATGGTAAGTTTAATTATTTTTTATAATATATATCACATAAAATAATAAATATATAACACATTGTCTAATTTGCTTATGTTATTATATTTATGTCATAAATTCAACATTGATTTGTATAAAAGACATTGGCAAAGAAGGCATTTTATTCGATACAAGATTATATAGATGATAAAAAAGCGTGGAGTTAATGCTTGTTGACTTCCAGGTAGGAGACATAACATACATATATAATTGTATTTAACTAACATGACTGTATTTTTAGATGTTGAAAAAGAGTAACTACTGAGTTTCTTGCCGGTTCTTCTCGGTAGAATCTACATTCCGAACCGGTGGTAGCTTTACTTAAAATAGTTTGTTATATGATTCAAAAGTGCTTGTAAAAGCCTACTTGAATAAAGTATATTTCGATTTTGATGTGATCATCCGGCTGAGTATTCTACGACTCGCTAACCGCTGACGGTGTGGAGGCCAATATGGCTAACGGCTACTATCAATTCGAAAAGCAAAAATGTTGACGTTGGTTATTTGATAATAATAAAGGTGTAAGTTGAAATACGTTTTTTTATTGTGAACCCTATTAAAAAGTGTATTAAGGTGAGAGTGCGATGTAGAACACATATAAGATAAATATTTTATATATTAAAAAGATTATGAATGTATTTAAATTTATTCCACGTGTACTATCCGCCTCTTGTTTTATAGTATAATATTATGTACACCCTACACATTAAACGCTGAATATATGTTATAAAGACAATCAAAGTCAAAGTAAGAAGGTAAACAAAATTAACAATAAAACATATTTTTATTTTCATCTACAAAATACATAGAGAATTCTGGTTTCAAATCCGAGCTAGCCTCACATTTAGTAATACAGTTTCTAAAATTGCGTTTATAATTTATATCGTGCTTTTCGGTGTGTTAAATCTACGTCGCATGTAATTCTAATGTGAAATTTACATGTATACGTACATATATTACTATAAGTATTTAAAACGGGATGTTTACCATGTTTTCATTCTTGTCTCGTGAACAAGACATTCGTAGATAATGTCGAAATATCGAGCTCCACCAAATAAAAATAAAATAACCATGTTAATTTAAAATCTTATGTACGTATATATAATATAACTTAACTCCTCTGAAACGGCTCGATCGATTTCGATGTTTAAGATTGGACCAGATAGGTGGAGCTGTGATTGAAAAATAAATAAAATACTTATTGAAATAAAACTAGTTTTTAACGGATTTAATCGCGTATATTAATTATTTTATTTTAACATCCCGACGTTTCGAGCACTTTGCAGTGTTCGTGGTCACGGGCAGACTAAGGTGACATTTGTCTGTTCGAATTAAAAAGAAATATTATTTACAACTACCGCCAACGATTTCTTAATTGGTAAACGAACGAAACGGTCAGCTTCGTTGACGCCCAGCCTCCAGTGGCGGATTCGGGAGAGTTCGCCACACTCCCGCGTGGAGGATGAGGGGGAAGGCGCGCACTAGGCGCGCTTTCCATGAATATTCAGCCGCCTTACGGCGGTTGCCGCTGGTGGGGTCGCGGTTGCATGCCCTTGGCGATCCCGTGGCCTCACCACTCGGCGGCATGGTGGAAACCCGAGGATGGTTTTAGTGGGTAGGACAGGGCATTAGCACTAGCGTGCCCTGGCACGAGGCATTAGTTCCCGGTTGAGTCCCACATACCCGTCCCGGTCCCCCGACCGGACGGCATGCGTAAATGCATTTCCTCCTCGTTAAACAAAAAAAAAAAAAGGTGGGATGCCTGTGCTGTGCTTTTAAACGCAGTGATTAGAACAGGTGAATCTTAACCGAAGATAGTGAATTCAAACAGGGGTAAACAACACTGCATTTTTACTTGCATCGTCTGTGTTTATAATTATATCCATCCAGAAATAAAAGAAGACATAGTCCACCAACTCGCATTGGAACAACGTGTGTATAAGTACCTTTTTCCTGCCCCTCAATGGCACCTTAAAGGCGTCCCTTAAAACTAGCGTGGGTGTACGCTCGCCTGCGTTTATTGAGAAGTCTCAGGCCGGAGCCGAGCATCCGCGTCAGTTTTAACATACGCCCTTACATAGACTTTTAGCACTTTTGAATCGTAATTTAACAAACTTTATTAAGTGAAACTACCTAGAAGAACCGGCCTGACACTCAGTTGTTACTCTTTATCAACATTTAAAATTACAAAGTCATGTTAGTTAAGTACATATATATAATTATATATGTAAATCCTCCACGCTTTTTATCATCTATATAATCTTGTATTAAATAATATGCCATCTTTATTAATGTATTTTTTACAAAATTTGAATTTATGAATCGGCAAAGTTAAAAATTACTTACATTATTTATCTTCTATTTTGTTCGTGCCTATGTCCGGCGTTGAAGGTACGGGCGGTGATGACCACTTACCATAAGGCTAGACCCATTGCCACTAATAGTTGAGTACAAAATCATTTTCGTTAAGAAATTCATCAGAATTTTCTATTTTCTATTGTATCTTAGTCTTATTCCTAGAGAGGAAACGTACCTACCGACCTCTTTTGTTGGCAGTAGTCGGCATTATACGAGGCATTAAATTCACCTTACATTGTCAATACCAATCCAAGCGTATTGTCTAAGTGGTTACATGGCTCGTTTCAGTAATAACTCCGGCTCATGTTGCACCGATGTTTGTCGGTGAAATAATTGGTCTTCAGTTGTGACTTAAGCGGACTTGCACTGAGTGATCTAGTCTTACCATATAGCTCAAAATATATATACAAACTAACGACCCGGCTTTGCACGATTGATATGTTTTTTTTTAATATAGAGAATATAGATAGGATAGGATATATAGACTCAGGAATAATATCTTAAATATTCGTTCCGGATATTACACGCAACAAATATATAAACTTTAACATTTTATAATATTAATAAAGATACATATTTTATGTAAAAATAATTGATATGTACGGGAATTCGACGCCG
Source organism: Vanessa atalanta (assembly GCF_905147765.1). Classification (NCBI taxonomy): domain Eukaryota; kingdom Metazoa; phylum Arthropoda; class Insecta; order Lepidoptera; family Nymphalidae; genus Vanessa; species Vanessa atalanta. The sequence continues at coordinate 3,347,489 of NC_061894.1, read as the reverse complement.
TTAGGCGGTAGAAATATTAATATCGTAAGCATTTTTTGTAGCATTAGCAGCCTGTAAATTTTCCCACAGCTGGGATAAAGGCCTCCTCTCCCTTTGAGGAGAAAGTTTGGAGCATATTCCACCACGATATTTCTTTTTTCAAAAGTTGAAATTATAAAAATATAGGAAATAATGTTTCATGTTTGATCAACTTCTACCCAAGATTATATAGAACAGCATCAACCTCCTCTTAAAGATATTTTCATTTAAAAATTAAAAAATAATAAAAATAATTAAGATGTCTTCGGATACATTTTCCTTTTACTTCGTATATTATAAGACATTACACTTGATTCATATTTATGTACAGAAGCATTATGTTTTCTGCCGCCTGGATTTCAACAAATCGAAACACTTAATATTGATGTAAAGTGTTACGAAAAAAAAACATGCGAATCGAAATAACAATTCCCAAGTTTCTTTCACTCGAATCACTCGAGGAAGTGAAAAGTTCCCGTGGCCCAGTTCCGTCCGAAATTAACAAAGTTTGCAATAAACTTCAGATGAGTGTACATTTCCATAACTTATATTCTATTTTTTATCGAAAAAAAGATAATGATCGAATAAAATATTTTATATTAAAAAAATATATAGAGATAAGAGCGATGATGGCACAGTGGTTAGAACGCATGCATCTTAACTAATACTTGCGGATTCAAACACATGGAAACAATACTGTATTTTAATGTTCTTAATTAGTATTTTATATATATAATTAGTTTCGTACTCGAGGGTGAGGGATAACATCATAAAGAAACTGGTCAGTGTCTAATTTCGATGAAATAGATAAAGAGATAAAGAAAAGCTGCTATAAATTTCTGTCTTAAAGTATGTCTACCTAAATGTTCGAATTATTTATAACTATATTATTAATTAGTTTTAATTAATCGTAATTACTTAATAATCGAATGACAACTACTAATTAGTAAACGCCAATGTCATATCGGGTCGATTATTTGCCAGTATTTTTATAATGAATTTTATTTGTATAAATAATATTAGATTTCATAATAAACTTGAGTTTACCTTAGGTTACCATTTAATTTTTACAATGCAAATAGTATTTATTTTTTTTAACTAAAGACTAGTGACTTTTTTGCCGCTTTTCCTCGGTAAAACATACTTCAGTAGTAGATCGAAACTACGAATATCCGTAAAACGCCTTCTTATCCTGTTATGTTTATAAATATATAAAATTCAAACTGCATATGTGCGGCTATGCCACATAGACTATATAACAACCATTATGAAAACTTTACTTGCAAAATATTCTCCCTAAGTTTCTAAATGGACTTCCGACGGCTATAGTAAATAACGTTAGATGTAACCATAAAGAAAAAAAATCCTTATATAGAAATAAGCCCTGCGGTTCTTATTCCTGCCCTCGTTTGTTTTAATTTTGTTATTTATCTGTGCCAATCAAAAAAAATTCTCAATTGGTGAGATCTTGGCCTTGGCCAAGAGAGCACTTGGCCGAATTCGAATCGACGATCAGATTTTCAATTTGATGTTTTTACCACTAAGCAAATAAGTCGTTCTCTTGCGAAACGTATCTTAAATCATTGTTAAGAATACCCAAAACAAACACGACATTAAAACGGTTCAAGTAAATTACGTTTTCTTCAGCGACGTGCCTATTTTTATGACTGACACGAGTTTTCCGATACTTTCAATAAAATGTAACGACTTCTGTAACAAGCTATTTGTTTTTACAGCCGGCGTTAAATTGAGGTCTTACACGTTAATGTTACAGTACGAATGTAAATTAATTTCATTAAAAAAGTTTCGAATTTTATTTTTTAAGCCGGTGTACATATACGCGTAAATACGTAAATGTGTATTAAAATTTGTTTGTAACAATTATTAACGAGACAACTTTGCATGAGAACTTTGCATAAGTGTATACTCCCCCTCTATTCCCTCATCCATAATACCAGAGAATGTTACCAGAGGATAGTCTAGCGGTGGAAGCTTTATATGCTCTCATGGACACTGTCAACTTCCAAATTTTTTGCTACTATTGAAAAGTTTTTCAAATTAAATAACAATTGATCAACGAGGCTTTTGAGGTGTTTCACAATTACCATCATCAACATCATCATCAAAAACTCATAATCCACTGCTGGATTGCCTGACCCAAAGTGGTTCTCCGCATGCAGACGGATCCCGCCACCTTCCTCAAAACATCGGTTCACCTGGCTGAGGGGTAAACAGTTCCACCGTTCCTGCAACCGCTACCGTGTTTGGTAGCCAGCCTATCGGGAACTGGGATCCTTTAATCTTGCACACTTGCCATAGAAGGTATTGTCCGTGCTCAACACGCTAGGCAGTTGGCGTCCACAGAGGGATGTGAGGGGCTTAGAAGTGGAGTTTCGTAAAAATGTTTACGCGCTATAAGGAACCTACCTGATGAGATGAGATTTTGTAGTTTCTGAGATTTCGTGATTAATCAGTGAGTGGTATTTCGCTTATATATTTAATATGTATAGATATCAAGAGAGCTACATATATCATAATTATGAGTATATCATTATTGAACTATTTTAGCCGTTCTATCCATAGAATACGGTCATGTTATTCATTCCAATCAACCAATCAACGAACTCCCAGGCGGTCCCAATAAAACTACGGGAGACGTAATTGGCATAAAATGATGACAGTATTATTCAATGCAGTTTTAATGGTGACATAAAAAAACATGCGCAATAAAACAATTGTAATATTATGATAGGTAAATTATCGTAAAATACTCACTGTGTAATCAAAGGCTTAAATGAAAACCACGTTTATTTATAGAACAGCCTTTATATAATAGTCAAAAATATACATTAACCATTAAAATTTAACCCGTAAGTCTGATATTATTTTCCTTTGTCAAAATTTATAAAAAAAAATTTATCGAGCAATCGTGTAATTATTAATCCTGCTGATATATCCTGTGTATGAGTCTACTTAAATGCGTAAGATTATACTGTTATGATGACAATCACCTACATTTATTAATTCCAAGATCTTAATAAAATTATTTTATTTAAAGATTAGAGTAAAACATTTAAACCAAAAAAAAAATAAAAAAAATATGGGATATGGGATAATAAGAGGGAGGGAGAAGATGATGATGATTGAAGTACAACATAACTATGCTTCGCTTTTAAAGTCTACAATAATACTTACTTGGTGTATCTGCCAAATACTTCCATGCATTCTTCACAAACAAAAACTTAAACGAGCGAATCTCTCTGTGTTGATATATAGGCTCAGTTTTTCAACAAATTATGAGGTACCTTTTCGAATCTAGAATCGTTATTTTGGCACGTATGCAAGCATCGGGAGGATTATAGTCCTCTCTCTCAGAACGTGTCGGCTTACCGACTAAAATGTTTTTTTTTTTGTTAAATTTGTTTTTCCACGGACATGTTGTCCGTGCCTTTGGAATATTTTATCTTTAATTTGTAATTATTTAATTTTTGTGTGCAGCATCACAATTTAATTTTGAGGATGATTTTTATCTTGCCGTCTAATTGAACTTTGACAATTAAGAGCGCACTCACTAGTGTACTGTATGTCCTATGCTTATAACTATTCTTTATTAAGAATGGCTGCTCTAATCAGTCAAAAGGAGATCTTCACAAATCAAAATTCATCGCTCTGAATAGCGGACTATAAAAGCCGAGCAAACTCGAAAAAAAACAATTTAAAGAAAAAGTTAAGCCTTCGGTTGGCATCATACAATGTACATACCCATTTCATACAAGTGATGATTTAAAGTTTACACATACATACATAGATTATATAACCTTATTCAATAAACAGTCTATATAATGCAACAAGAAACATCAAACAAACTCTTCTATTGCATAGAATAAATACTTGTACCTTAAAAGCTATCTGACTAAAAAGAGAGAGAAAAACAAATCAATGATCGTACAAAACCAGTAAATCCAATACAGCTATTCGTATTCGCCAATTTCCACTGAGGCAAGGATCATCTTTCATTCAGCCCAAGCTGACCTTTAACGGTATTGCCGACCCGTACTGCAACCGCTTTCTTACAAATCGTCGTATTTTTATTTTTTACTTTCTTCTTCATTTGTAACTATATTTGTTTATATTTATTTTTACTAATACAATTTACTAAAAAGTTTGCTCCATAATGTCAAAAGTCAATACAATCACAACTCATCAATAAGACGCGTAATATTTAAGCAGAGTAGAGCTATGCGATGTTGTATTTATTATATTATACTTAGGTTAAATTATATTGTATCACATAATATTATCTAAAAACCGATCTCCAACCACGCTATTAAATGTTAAAGTTTACACCGGTTTTTGCATAATACGCGTTCATAAAAAAACAGCGATCTTTTTATATATATTGATTGAAACAATTGTCCAGTGACGTCTTAGGAAAATTATATTTATACAGCGTTAAATTAAAATAATATGACGTATAATGCAGTGATAGACAGCTTATCTTGCGTCATCGCTTATAAATTCTGATTCGTTATAAATACAGAATATCTCAGACGACATAACTTATAACCAAGTAAATTATCATTCAATTTTACATTACATCCATTCAATATTTTGTTTATCAGTAACCATAATAATATTATCCAATAATAATTATTATTTTCATATTAATTTTAGAACTTATGGTGTAATACCTATGTCATAATTTGCAATATTTTGAATGACTCAACGTACACAAATTAATAAACTATAAGACTAAAAGATTCTTCACTGCATTCAATTATCTTCATACTTAATATTATTTAACAGAACTTACCAAACATTTAAGGTTTGTATATATGTATATTTCATATTTTTCCACGGGCAAACATCATCGTGTAGTCACTATATATATTGAGCCTCCCACGCATTAAGTCGTATGATAAGACTTGTGATTTTTTAGGGAGGGAGAGGGATTTTTAACTTTCGTCTTTGCATTACTCAGCCACCATATACAGTTTATGATTAATTTTGAAACACAGCACTGATTGTAGGTTAGAGAGTTTAATAAGGCTTTTTCATTGGATTAAAAATTCATATTTTAGTAATAATGGGTAAAAACAAAAACTTACGACCTTATTCTTGCTGTCACAAGGTGTTTTCTTTAATATTAAACGACGCATATAGTAATAAGTTTTAGTTACGACGTATAAGCCACAAACATCGACCACGCATAAAATCTCAACTTCCGTGTTTCAATGTTTTGCGTCGAACATATGTCATTTTTTCACAAACATTAAAATAAAAAGGACGAATAGGAAGAACAGTTTATTGTATTTTTAGATTTTTAAACACCGTAGTATGATGTGTAGTATTTATATAATATTACATTATAGTAACAAAATCTCATTTTGCCAAAAAAACGTGATACGACTCTTTGCGTGGAGTCTGTGATGGCCCAGTGGTTTGAAGATTGAATCATAACTGATGACTCTAGAGTACAAGCGCTTTTAAATATGGATGCAATTAATTTTTATTTAAGATTCTTCACGTGCTCGGTGTTAAAGGAAAACATTGTGATGAAACCTACAAGTGACGATTTAAAATCTGTCACGTCACCGCATTGAAGCCACTGGATAAACTCCAAATCATTTCCTCAAAAGGGAGAGGAGGCCTTTGCCCAGCAGTGGTATTTTAACAGTCTGTTAGTTTACTTTACTACAATATACAGTATACAGGTCACACATTATTTTTATCTTGTATTTCGAATAATAAATTAAACAAAAAAAATTGACATTCTACAATTATTAATAATTCAGAAAATATAAAAATTATGCCTTAAATTATTAGAGGCAAAATAGTCTTAATACTAACAAGTTAATTTGAAAACTTTAGGAAATGAGATAAGTCGACTAAAAGTTTGCCAAGTAATTGCCACAAGCACTTCATTTTAATAATCGGTTTTTATAATAAATTTATTAATCGAATCGACTGCGAGCGAGAACCGATAATGAGTTTCGAAGTTATACTTACTTTGTGGTACTTTGTGGTAGGCACCACCCATTTATCAGATATAAGACGGAGTTTCGTATTTATAAGTATAAATGATGATTCAGAATTGTTTGTTAAAGCTTACTATGTCCATTCGAATTTCCATCTAAATCGATGCAGCGGTTAAACTTGAAGAGGTAACAGACATTCTTTCTCATCTATGATAATTATATAGAAATGTGAATGTTGTAAAGGTTGTTCTAAGTAATATAAACTATTATTCAAATAAAAAAATATGATGCTACATGTTATGTTCAGACTTCGGACTAAACCGAAAAAAAAACACTGAATTTAACTTAATATAATAAAAATGTGTACATGCTTCTCTCGTGGGCTTGCCTAAAGTATATCATTATCGACTCGCCAATGAATCTTTTTGACATACAAATAATAATTCAACGTGTATCGCAAGTGTGGCGCTCGATTTATATCCGACAATGTTACATTAAACAATATAAAACGCAATTGTAAATTAGCAATGCAACCCGAGCATTCAAATCACATTAAATAATTTACATTTAATTACCGTTTAATGCAAATTACTAAGTAAATTAAACAGAAATATTACGAATGCCCGTTTAATATTACAAGTAATCTACTTTATATATGTGACGGCGCATGGTGCGCCATCTTGTTTATTCATACTGGTTGGGAAAGAGTGTCAATGGGAGTTGAACGGCGCTCTAGTGAAGCGTGGCGTCGATGGTAGCGTGGCAGCCATCTTGGATCGACAGTTACATTCAAGATGTCCCCGCGCACCACGTATGCGACGAATCGCTAATTTCCAACATTATCTTTATTCTTTTGTAATAGATTCAGTGATTCATGTGTGTTTGTGTATATGATTTATTAACGAATCGATATTGATTACTATTGTGAATATATCTGTGTAATTGATTTGTTTAATTAAAAACTTACTGAATTTGTGAATCGTTCAGATATTACCAATAAAATATATATATATTCATATGTTAATCGTTTCACACACACTAAGACATCGTGTAAGCACGAATATCGCACATACTAATACAATTAGTGAATAGATCTATAGCTAGAAGTATAACAAACAAAATATTATATAAATGCATTAAAATATTAATCTCGCTGAAATATAAATTAATTACAAAATTAAAACATACGTAAAACTCTACCTTATTGATAAGTACATTAAAACTTCTCAAGCGAAGATTAAGATCAGATCTTTTATTAATTTTATTAGGAACTCAGATCAAATAGCACGCTTCAATTGGTTTGGTTTAATCGGCATTTCTATGATAAAAGAACGGAGATAATACGGATGCCCGTTTAATTAGTGATATTGTACTTACAGACCAGAAGTTACTTGAATGATGAATGATAATTAATAACAATAATCAAATAAAGTTACCAATTTTCTTTGACTACAGTGTAACTTTTTTTTATGTTTGAGGTGGTAAAAGAGTAGAAGCCTCACCTAATGGAAAGTGACTACCATCGCCCAAGGACATCTGCAACACCGGGGGCTTGCAGGTGCGTTGCCGGCCTTAACTACAGGCACGAGTTACATAACACCATACTTCCCAAGGTTGATAGTGCACTGGCTATCTAAGGAATGTTTAATATTTCTTATAGCGCTATTATCTATGGGCGGTGGTGACCACTTACCACCAGGTGGCCCATTTGCTCGTCCGCCTACCTATATTACAAAAGCAATGACCTAGAAATAGTATCACCAAAATGGTACCGAGCTCTTTAGCTAAAGAATTGATGCTTTGAACGATAAAAAATGTTATATCCTTATCGATTATATAAAAACAATAAATCTACTATCTCATAGTAACGTAAGCCTTATTATTTTCGATAATTTATATAATTCGAGAAAAACCTAAAAGAGAGAACAAGATAAATATTAATCATTCCGTTCTTTAGAAATGTAAGAGCCGACTACACAGTGGTTACTAAGTAAGTAAGACGTGAATCTTAACCAATAATTCTTAGTTCACAACCAGGTTTATGCACATTTCATTTCTTGTTCGGCGGTGAAGGAAAACATCGTGATTAAGTGTAAACCTACACGTGACTGTTGAGAATCTGCTACGTGTTTCCATTAACCCATTGGAACAGCGCGCTGGGGGAAGCTGCAAGGCTTCACCTCTAAAGGGAGAGGAAGCCTTTGCCCAGTGGGACGTTCACAAGTTGTTACCTATATACTATGAATAGGTATACCTAATAAAAAAATAATAATATATCGTAATCAAAGGATTTTTCAGCCGGATGGCCTTGAGCTGCCATACTTACTTGAGCGTAGTTTGAGGTTTAGTAACGGAGGGCAAACATATGAAGAAAAAAAATTCATCCATTCTTTGGAGAACTCCGCCGAGGCGCGATATTGCACACTGGGGTGCTTTACATTCGAATGATCCCGTTACTATCTCCGATGGGTTGCGATCCGATGCGATCAAAGATGGCCAATGCAGATTAATAGAAGTAAAAAAGTATGTATATTTGACAGAGAATTTCTCTTTCGACATAAAAAAGGAACATCGGTACGAACAAAATACTGGTTATTTTTGAGATTTTAGAAGAATACAAGTCGTACCGTTACACGTTACCGTTTAAATAAACCAAATTCATTCTATAGCATTTTTAATTTTATACGAACATGTTTTAATTGATCAAACAATGACGCACCTTTAAAGTAAAACCGTTACTAAACAAAATTATAAAATTTTAGAGGATGCCAATTTTAGAAAAATGTCACTGTTTTTTCTCAATTATGTCTGATTACAGGGTTCTATAAGACATTTAATGAGATTCTATTTAGATCTCTGTTTACATTATGGCGTGTGATTAATTTTTTTTTTTTATTTATTTGTACATACGTATTTTAGATAGATGGCATTGATAACTTATCATCATCCTCCTGCCCTTATTCCAATTTTACTTGGAGTCGGCGCAGCATGTCTTCTTCTTCCATACTTCTCTATCGGACGTCATTTCACAAGTAACATTATTTCTAACCATATCTTCTTTCACACAATCCCTCCATCGTTTCTTTGGTCGTCCTCTACCTCTATATCCATCCACATCCATGCTCAAGACCATCCTCACAACATAATCCTCATTCCTCCGCATAACATGCCCATACCTTGACAATCCGGTTTCCACATAGCTTCTCGGTTACCGGTGCCACTTTCAAACATTGATAATTCAATTTATGATATTCTATCTATCTATACCAATGTTATAAATGTGAAAGTATCTGTCTGTCTGTTGCTCTTTCACGGCAAAATCTAAACCAAATTTTATGCTTTGGAATGAAAGTGAGCGAAGCCGCAGGCGACAACTAGTTTAAAATATTATAGCCTGCGATCACTACGTTTACGCCAGTAACGAAGTCATCGACGCGCAAGTTGCTGATCGAGCGCGCACCTCGCGCATTTGCCAAAACAATAGAATTGATAAATAGCAATTTTATTCAGATTCACTGAACTAAGTTGGCGAGCAGCCATTCATTGACTTGAACCTTATTAAAAGTTGACTCGCAATCGTCCGATCGGTTCACACCATTGTTCTACCTTTATTTTTTCACTTCGCTAAGTGATCCGTATCACACTGTGTGTACTGGAAACTTGAAAAGTCTTTCTGGCTGTTATTAATATTTAAAATTATTATTATTATTATTTGTAATTATTTTATTTGTATGCAATAAATATTTTTTATTTCTCGACTAATCTTCTTGCTAAAAACTATAAAAACTACAAATTGTTTATCTTTATAACATACTAGCTACGCATCCCGGCTTTGCCGTAATATCGTAATATATCTATCAGTATACGCAGCAAATAAAGGTCCTATAGTCAGAATTATTTTTTCCGACATCTTCAAGAATCATCATCATCATCAATTTACACCCAAACTTCAATAATTGATACGAAACAAATCAAAAATCACTCCGTTCAAGGTAAAGAACCGTATGCAAATGTGTTATTAATTTTTTAGTTGATATTCACACATACATACAGAAGCAGCGGGGGACTTTGCATTATAATATGTATTTTAATATACTTAAGTAAAATTAAAAATAATCGATAAAATAACTACACTCAAAATTCGAACCTTAAATTGCAATTCCGACGTCGTTGAATGAAAAAAATGTATTAAATGTCCAATTATTGGGTGTCCGATAAGGAAAATGGATACTTTTGTGACTTTTAATCGGTTATTTAAATATTTCACGAGTATATTCACATTCGAGTTATTGCATTCGAGATTGTATCATCGCTTCGACTTTATACGGAAATATAATACGAATATTCAAATGTTTGCGTGAAATATGTATATGTAACCTTTTTCAGATAACAGTATTTTAAAACAAAACATCTGTGTGTGTTCGTGTTAATCACAAGTGTAGTGTACACATATCTATAATAACATATTCATTATTAGATTTATATTTTATATAAATATATATTATCTGTGTATTTATGCATCTGTCATCTCGAGTGACACACATCGCGAAAGTGCGGGAAAAAAAATAAAAAATGGGCGCGCGGTGAAGACGGTTTTTGTGCACAGCGAGCTGATATTTAAATATAATATTACATGTGAACATTACAACAAGAACAACTGATTTAACAAATACACATAGTTATTCGCGAGCACGATTAACGTGCATTATTTAGAATTATTCTACCTACGTAAATTAATTAAGATATCACGATAATTGTGAGAAAAATATTTATTATGTTAATCAGATCGAAAAAATAAGTTGATACTATGATAAGATTGTGTTATTTATATATAGCGCCACATTTTATTTACGATATAAAAGCATAGTTGTATATACATTGATAACTGGGAAAGGCTTTACTGGATTAAAATGGTAGCATTCCGAGTTTTACCTCGCAACTTCCTACTTCGTAAAATAAAAAACTTAGAGACAGTATGTGCTACATTACTGAACTTAACGACTAATCGAAGCACTAGCGAGCTAGCATCTCGAGTGTTTTTTTTTTAATCCAAATGAGTATCTTTTTTTTAAATTGAATATAGAAAAGCAACCATCTTTATATTAAATTAATTACACTAAGGAACTAAGATGAGCCGAGATGGCCCAGTGGTTAGAACGCGTGCATCTTAACCGATGATTACGGGTAAACCCAGGCAAGAACCACTGATTTTTCATGTACTTAATTTGTGTTTATGATTCATCGTGCTCAGCGGTGAAGGAAAACATCGTGAGGAAACCTGCATGTGTCTAATTTCAACGAAATTCTGTCACATGTGAATCGACCAACCCGCATTGGAGCAGCGTGGTGGAATATGCTCCAAACCATCTACTCAAAGGGAGAGGAGGTCTTAGCCCAGCAGTGGGAGATTTACAGGCTGTTAGTGTAAAATGTAATGTAAAAGGAACTAAGGATCTTATAGAGGTCGTAATTGCAAATTCACATGGATACCATAAATGTAACGTCCACCATGGGAAATGAGATGTTATTTCCATATAATTGGAACTGCACCCATCTTGGCACGTTCATTTTATGGTAGGGTTTTGTATAATCCCGCCTGGGTAGGTGCCACTCACTCATATATTTTACCGCCAAGCAGCTATATTTAGTTTTGTTGTGTTCCGACAAAATAGACAATCTTGATTAATAATATTTACATTGACATCTTTCACTTTGCCATTTTATAAATTTAAATCATTTGTAAAAAATACACTGGTAAAGAAGCCATATTATTCAATAGAAAATTATACAGAAAATAAAAAAGCGTGGCGGTAATACTTGTTTACTTCCAGGCAGAATATATTACAGACATATATAATTGTATTTAACTAATATGACTGTATTTTTAAATATTGAAAAACAGTAACTGCTGATTCTTGCTGGTTCTTCTCGGTAGAATCTACATTCCGAACCGGTGGTAGCTTCACTTAATATAGTTTGTTAAATGACGATTCAAAAGTGCTTGTAAAAGCCTACTTGAATAAAGTATATTTTGATTTGATTTAAATCGCAAATTTCTATGAATGTTGGTGACCACTTACCATCTGGTTACAAATTTGCCCGTTAGCCTTAAAATAATGGTATGGGTGATACCAGACCGGATACGCTTTCGCAAAGCTCTACATCGATTCAATTAATCAAGTCAATTAAAACTGAAATATTTAATACATATGAATACTTCAAAACCATGTCTTTAATTGTATACTACCCGTTTCAACTTCACACGAATAGATAAAACGTTTTATTGAAGGACTACCCAGGAACTTTAACGTGCGAACGTTTAATAAGTAGTAAAAGTTTCATCAACATACAAATTCATTTTTATTTATTCAAAGTAAAAGATCACAAGTTAAAATTTGAGTGTTTATTAACATCAATCAATTAAAAATATATATTGTTGAATAAATCAAAATATGAACGAATCCCCACGAACAGTCTTGCCTACGGCTTACGTACCTACCTATCTACAGTACAGTCATCCCCAATAACATCTTTAAGTTGCTATCTAATCAATAAAATGTCTATATTCATATTTGGTCTAAATAAATGCAATTCAATTCCATCCACAGCAAAAATATATCACACAGTTAAATATTTGTCTCATAGCTCAAATGTCGAATTCGGGTAATGACTTTTTTATAAATTAAAATTGTATAGGTAATTCATTCACGATGGCGCGCCCCTCCACGTTAAATTATTATATCGGCTTGCATTAGTGTAAGTGACGCTTGTGCTTACAAGATGTATTTGTGTGCGTGAGACAACTAAAAAAATATAAATAAAATTATATTTTTGAAGTATATTTTATTAAAAAAATAACTGATTTAATGTGAAAACTCAACAATTTATTTTAAATGTTATTTATGAAAATACAGTTACTGTTTTGACTAAATGATAATCTACATTTAAAAGTAAAAACCGTTGCTCGGAATGAAATTAAAGATTCAATTTACTTATTTTTATTTTATTGCCGTTGATTACGAGTTGTTTTATTTAACAGAATAAATTAAGTAGATTTGTAAATAAAGGTAGATTAGGTATATGAAATTTACATGTATTCGTAGCTGATTGTATATACTGCTCGTGAACAATTGTGCAGCTACCTACGCTCCAACATCCATTCTTCCTCGTGTAGATGGTCTTACACACGCAGGACTCGGCTTAGAATCTATTGAGTTATGAATAAAATACACACTCTACGTATAATTTTACACAAATGCTGTTTATTCTGCTGACTGACTAATAAAATCATCATATAAATAAAAAGTTTATCGTAATACAATCGATTGTCAAATGTCTTTTAATAAGGTGGTGTTAGTCACATATATCTTTTAACATCTATAAACAATTCCAATCAAAGAAAACATAAAGAATAACCTAACCTAACCTTAGATATAAGTTAGGTAGGTAGGTATGGATTTGCTAATAGCTCAGCTATATTGTACGCTACTAACAGTTCTTGATTGTTACATACTTAGTAATAAACACAATTCCACTTAACTACTTATATATTACTTTTTTTCAGCCCCCCCCCCCCCTCTTTACACCCTTAAGGGATGATTTCCGAAAATCGAAATTATGTCCTTCTCTTAGACTCAAACTCCATTACCTACAATCTAAATTGATTCAGATATTTTAACGTGAGGAGGCAATCGCGTGATTGGCAAATGGGCAACCTAATGGAAAAGATTTTCACCATCGCCCATAAACACTAACATTGTACGAAATAAAAGGGATGGGCCCTTAAATCGCCCCCGTGTCACTTCACCTTCGAAAATATGATGTTACGTCCCTTGTGCCTGTAACACTGGCTCAATCACCCTTCTAATCAGAACGCACCATTGCATACATATTCACGTTAGGTGGAAGAATATGTGGTACCTACCAAGACGAGCTTGGACAAAACTCTACTAGAAAACTTAGATGTACTCTGTTCCAACCATAGGAGAAGAATAAAGAACATATGTCAGCAAATTGACGCGATATCATTGGTCGATGGCTTGATTAATCGAGCGAAAAAATGTCGTTTTAAGCGTCGACGAAATTGTTATCGGTATTTTGGAAATAATATTAAAGTGGAAATAAGTAGTTAAGTGTAATAGTGTTGTATTATACATAAAGATGTATTAATCGTTAACTCTTAGTAGTGCACAATATAGCAAATCGTATGAAATACGTAATGAATAGAGGTTTGTTTTTCTTTTTTCCTACTTCCATTGGAATAGGCATAGGTATAGAAAACTCGATCTAAATAATGATCACTTTTGAGACGTCATTAGCGTTCCCAAGATTATTTTATCTTTCTTTTTCATATTTTTCTAAGACATTAACTTCGTTTATTCACATCTATTTTATCACAAAATATGATGTATCATTTGTAAATATAAAGAAACACAAAGGCGATTCGGCACATAAATATAAATTGTTAAAGACTCCTTTTTTTCTTCTCTTTTTGACAGCCGAATTATGTTTATTTTGGTTCGGTAGCTAATGAGGAGCTTTAACGATATCATTTGACAATATTGCAATTAAAATGGAGAAACAAAAAAAAATCAAAGAATTATCGAAACGTACAAATTATTGTCTAAAATTTTCAATAGAGATGATAGTAGGATTTAAACCACGGCGAAATACTAGTTTTTTGTATACGTAAAATGTAACTAGTACTCCCAGTCATATTATATATGCGACGGATAATATATGCGACGGATAATATATTTGAACTAGTAATGGTCTACTAATGTTACATTTCAAAACGAAATATTATATTATTTACGATTTAGTCAGGCAAACGGGCAAATCTGATGGTGTGTGGCCCATATACCTACGTTTGGCGTGGAAAGAAATATCTAATAAAAAATAGCATTCCTTACATCGCCATTATTTCTCAAAGCCTCCTCAGCTCTTGAGGGTAAAGTTAAAAGCGTATACAACCACGCTCTACCAATGCGTGTCGGTGAATGAAAATGTGACAGAGTTTCATCCGATAGGTTATAATAACTAATTAAGCACTTTAAAACTCCTTGGAGCTTCGTTTAAGATACACATGTTCTTGAGCCACTTCAAACGTAATGAGGTTAGGTTACTTGAATGTTAACCTATGATTTTGAACTCAGAACCCGGGGGCAAGCACCACTGAATTTACATACGCTTAACTTCTGTTCATAATTTATCTCGTGTTCGTTGGTGATCCTTCAAACATCGTGAGGAAACCTGCACGAAGCTGATAAGATACTGGCACGGATCCACCAACCCAGTTTGGAGCAGCGTGGTTGATCAAATTTCAAACCGTCTTCTTGAACCTGTTCCTGGACGGATTATAGGAGACTTTAACCCAGCAGTGGAATTACAGAATGTTTAGCCACTGAGTTGTAACGGTTCAGCTTACTATTCACTCACGAGCCCTTACAAGTTAAATTATGCGTATTAGTGTGATCGAGTGATGCTCGTACTTACAAGATTTCTTAGTGTGTGTGTGAGACATCTAAGAATAAACACAGAATAATATACAGATATTATTATATTTGTTAAGTTTATTTTATTAAAAAATAGTTTAACTTGATTGAATGGATCTATACCTATATGTAGGAATTTGCGGTATACACGCTTATAAAGCCGCGGCAGCGATGGAGCGGGGATGCGGTTTCGATATGTATACAACTTTATTCATCGTTAAATAAAACTGTGCTACGGTGTACACGAAGATTTAACGAGCTAAAATGTCATTTTTAAAAAGTTATTTAACCTGTCTTTATGTCTATTTGATTATCACTTAAAATTCACACAATATATTTCAACTTAATTCAACTTACAGTTGAGTCACGGTAAGTTAATCTGTACTGATATGTAAAGCTGAAGAGTTTGTTCTTTTTTTTTTAATTTTAGAACGTAAAGATCCTGTTTGAACAGCTATAAAATCACGCTAAGGCCTATAGAGGCGGAGCGGTAGCGGTAAAACCTTAATGCGGAAAACCGCACGAAGCAATTAAAAATATGTAGGTATAATAATTGTTATTCTAATTACTAGCATTTCTAGACGATATTAACAAATATTATATAATTATATATAAGATTTTAAATTAACATGGTTATTTTTATTACTAACAGTATTTAAAACGGGATATTTACCATGTGTTCACGACAACAAGACATTCGTAGATAATGTCGAAATATCGAGCTCCAATAAATAAAAATAAAAAACATGGTAAATATACCGTTTTAAATACTGTTATATAATTATAATCTAGCATAGGTTTAATCACAGATAAATCCAAATGGAGTCAGTATAAAACAATTTTAAATTATTTAATTAATACTTTATTGTGCAGTAAATATCAAATAATCAACAAGTCAAGCTCAGGAAGTACAAGAAAGAACCTTTGTGTATTTGCAAAAGAAAAAACATAAATTAAAAAAAAGACATTTACTCATACATACACTAATCTGTAATGAATATTAAACAAAGAAACGCTGCAGATAAGAATTAGTTATAAAATATACACTCTCGGCTATCAATCTGTTTCATAGCTCGTAATGTGCGTGGGTCGGCGATGCACGTATTGATTTTCACCAATAGAGATAGCGGCCGTCTGATTTGGAGATAAATGAAAATGTTAGCAGGATCGAGCCACGATTAGCGCTTTTTGTTCTCGTTGCACTATAAAAAGCGTGGAATTATAGCTTTTGTATTATTTCAAGAACTATTTTTCAAATGAACATTTATAACCGATAGATACCCTTTGGAACTCATTGGGGCTGATACTAAGCCTCTTGTAAATAAAAAATAATATTTTATACATACTAATTTTATATTCGGTCTTAATGAAATTAAATGATATATGGGAAATTAATAAACGAAATGATTTTTTCATTGAATAAATCCATTTAATAAAATCAAAGTTTAATTATTCATCACCTTACAAAAACAGCTACTTAAACTACGAATCTGTAATATTTTTTGGCCCGATTTTAATTTTGTGAAACATTTTTAAGAGATTTTTGTAACATTAAAATATCATCGACGCAAATATTTAATGCAAAGTATCGTTCATTATTGTACATTGTTCCGTGCGATAATTCGAATCCGGATTTATTTCCTTAGTTATAATTAATTAATTTCTTACTTACTTATAATTAAGGAATTAATTAAGTTAAATCCAGATTCGGATACCTTATTTGAATTATTAAGAAACATTCATTCTCGAATAATTTTGGATGAAACTTTTGTTTAACAAGTCATTATAGAATGTCATGAGTTTAATTATTTGTAACGAATTAAACCGATTTTGTAATGTATGTTTAACTAAAATAGAATAGGCGCAAGTTCAGATAATAAGATCTGAAATAGCTTAGTGAACGAATAGAACGTGTGCATCTTAACCGATGATTGCAAGTTCAAAACTAGGCAAGCACCATTGAATGTTCATGTTCTTAATTTGTGTTTATAATTCATCTCGTGCTCGGCAGTGAAAGAAAACATTTTGAGGCAACAATCATGTGTTTTATTCCAATGATATTACTTTACTTTACTTTTAAATTTTTAGTAATATGGATAAGTGAAGTAATAATATGTTTTTAGGAATGACAATAACTTTTACAACGGTTGATGCTCTTTTTCTGAACTATATAAAACCTTATTTTTAATTTCTTTGAATGTAAGGTTTATACTATTAATTGATCCGGACCGATCACGCTTGTACTGCCCTTTGGTTACAATATTGAAGCTCCAATCCTATTAACGGTCAAACAATAACGTCAAAACATACAAGATCCTATTTGAAATGTTCTCTTCGACATAAAGTTAGATAAAAGCGACATTTTAGCTGACCTTTCCTGAACGTGCTATAGGTGGAGCAAGAATGTACACTGTATTGAAGTACCGAGTCTTGAAAAAGTTAACTTAAAGAATCTTTCAGGGTTATACTAAAATGCTATATATTCCTTAAGTCTCACAGAATATTTTAGATAGATATAGATAGATAAGATTCAAGGTATCTGTTGACCGGAAAATGAACGCTTCTTCTGATGTAAATTGAGTTTCATGGTTTCTGTAGGCGGTATTGGTTTCGTGACTGACTTTAAAGACGATTTACGCTTGGATTATCTCGATTCTGATAAAATTAAAATATATTTATTACCGCAATTAAAATTAAAGATTTTATTGTTTCAACCTCTATCCTATTATAACTCTGTTCTAGATATCCTATTATGTTCTGTCTTCTCTAAAAAAGAATTATTTTCTCAAAGAAGCGGAACATCCACTTACAGAAAAAACAACAATTTTAATTATTACGTTAATCACACAAATATAAATTCACAAAACACAGGAATAACTAATACTCACATTGTTGGTACTTACAATTATCCTACATGCTATCTAGTCTTTTTAAAAATTAGTAATTATTACTCTTGATAGACGAAATGGTATGATAATTATATTAAAAAAAAAAACGATACTCAAAAATTATTAGGCTGTTTGATGCTTTTTATATTTCAAAAAATAGTTCATACTATTAATAAAATACTTTTTGGTGAGTTTGAATGATAGTTTGGTAAAGTTAAGATGAATGTTTAAAAAATCAAAATACTCTTTATTGTACACCAGTAAACATAAAGTTGTATCACATTTAAGAAAGATGCACAAGAGGCGGCCTTATCGCAACAGCGATTTCTTCCAGACAACCTTAGGGTAGAGAAAGAAACAGATATAGAAAGAGGTAGGGGTGTACAAGGCAGATATAAACATAACATATGAATAATTCTTAAAAAATAATCTTTAAGTGAATTTTAATTAAATTAAATTATGAAATCATATTCGATTTATCCATTAATGCGTTTACAGTTTCTTTCTAATAAATGAACCGCGATGTTTTGTGGCTTCTTGCTCGTTGAATCATGTTCGTTTGATTACCAAATTATAAGTATACATGTGACTGTTGCCTACGTCTTGGTTTGCTCGATATTATTAAATGGTAGCATTTTAACCACCTAAACAATTTCGATATTTCAATTACATACCTCTAATATAATATTGCCAGTATGCAATTAGGCAAATATGCAAGCGAATATTTCAATCATTTGTAATTATTTACGAAATGTAGATGCTGTTGTTTAAATATTATTGTCTGTTTTTGTATTCAAAATGAAGTAAATGAAGCAAAAAAAAGGAAAATTAGCTGTCTAAAAAGTACGAAGCAAGAAATTATGCTTGTCCGACATTCTTATCTAGAAACTATTTAATAATTATCATCTTAATTCTACCTTCCAATTTAATAAGTTTACTACGTATTAAATTGGAATGTATGTATATATAAATTTTGAGGAGACGTGGTCACTTGCTACTTTGTCAAAATCATCGCTTACAACTGTTTCGTTTTAATTTATTGTAATACTAAGTATAATTAATATATAAGTTTATTATTTTGTAAGTAATGTTAGGATCAGACGAACAACAGTCGAATTATGATAAGTTGTTTAGAAGTTGTACAGAAACAAATGAACATACTTAATGTATGTTCACTTCGTGGTAGGCTTTTATACAAGCCCGTCTGGGTAGGTGCCACCTACTCATCAGATATTCTACTGCCAAACAGCAGTACTCGGTATTGTTGTGTTCCGGTTTGAAGGGTGAGTAAGCCAATGTGGATGGTGGCGCATTGGTGATGTAAGGAAGGGTTAATATTTCTTACAGCGCCATTATCTATGGGCGGTGATGACCACTTACCATTTTACCGTTATCATAAAAAAATTAAACTACTTTTAAATGAAATTTTAACAATTAGTTCAGAGTCAAGCTATGTACCTGAAAAAGTTATCGATGTTATTTCTTTCGCGTTTACAATGTTAGTATGACTTGCCATATCTGCTCGGGGCCATATACATTAGCACTGAAAGAGAAAATAGGTAAAACCTGTAACGATAACAATGCGCTTATAACTGCGAGCGATGCGTGGTTTTATGTGGTCCTCGATCCTAAAATTAGAAATGTTTAGCAGAATTTAATTTGAGCACATACTTTGCATTAGCAGCAGATATAATATTATGTAATTTAAATGTCCCACAATTTCGTTGGGCCTGTGGGGCTTTATCTGATAAACATGTACTACTATTTTACCAACTTAAAAATAATTCCTTTAATTGATTACAATTTTTTTATTTAAGTGACAGATACTCTTTATTTCCGTGCTTGACGCATTGACGATATAAGAAATGGTTTATACATCCCATATTGCCAGTGTCTATGAGCGACAGTGACCGCTTAGCGTCAAGTTGCCAACTACTTTTTGGTAGGGCTTTTTGCAAGCCAGTCTGGGTAAATATATGGTGGTAGGCCTTTGTGCAAGCCCGTCTGAGTAGACACCACCCACTGATTACATATTCTACCGCCAAGCAGCAATACAATATAAAATCTTATTTCCAAAGTTGGTGGAAGAATTACATTGTAGTGTAAGGAATGGTTAATATTTCTTACTACGTATATGTATATGTATGTGCGATTATCATTTTTATTATTTTCTTCGCTGCTTACCTATTTTATTTAAAACAATATATACAGATTCTTAATAAAATGAAAATAACAAATGACTACACATGTGATCAGGAGATGTTTATTTTGTAATGCCGGAATTAAAAAACTACTGAACTACTTATACATAATACTTACAACAGAAAATGCAACGCACGCAGAAAGGTTAAGTGTAGTTTTATACGTAAAGCTGTGCTTCGCAGTTACACCCTTACGATTTAATCTACTGACGCGAAAAGTGTAAATTACACGTGAATTTGCCCAAAATAATTCACAGACCATAATTCGTTTTATAAAATATTTTTACTCGAACGTCTTCTTATTTCAAATGTAAAAAAAATCCCACTTAATCCAAAACAAACCCGGATCAAATGATAAATAAAATACAGCCCTGTAATAAACTGGTATGTGCAAGAGCACTGGTACTTTTAGCTTAACTTTTCAGTATCCACAGAATAACTAAGCTTTTTATAACCGTATGTCTTGCACCTTAAAGGCTATTTTCCTTTGCTTATCATTGACGTACAATCCGTTCGTTCAGAAATACGATTGTATCGAAATAGAATAATAGACTGTTTAAAGCAATGTCGTGAAAATAGTTTATTTGTGGTTATCGATTGAAACGTGATGAATTGATTAAACGATGTTATTGAGAATATGGTGAAATGCAGATTTCAGGAATAAAATGCGTGTAGACCGTATAACCTACTTTAAGGAGCAGTGTGGTGGAATATGCTCCAAACCTTCTCCTCAAAGGGAGACGACGCCTTAGCCCAGCAATGGGAAATTCACAGGCTGTTATTGTTACATCAATACAGAAATTATACACTTGCTTATTGAGTGTCAAAAAGTATCTTGTTCAATAATAAATACTACAGATATGTAATGAACTTCTGAATATTTTTTGGCAATATTAATTGTAAGTGGTCACCACCGCCCATAGACAATGGCGATGTAAGAAATATTAATCATTCCTTACATCACCAATGCGCCTCCACTCTTCCACTTTGGGCAATGAGATGTTATGCCCCTTGTGCCTGTAGCTTCAATGTATATTATTTTAAGATTTGAAAAGCATCATAGACCCATTTACCATGTCGTTAATGTGAGATTAATTTATTTCCCAGAACATGAAAATAAAAGGTTATTGTAATAAAGAAGCGAAAAGCCAAAACAAATTCCTTAAATACTGAAGTAAATATTTTGATATATCTAGAATAATCTTCTCGTAGCTTATAATCGTTATATTAGCTAAGCTTAATACAAATCCGAACTACAAGGGATAACAGAAAATGCTTAAATGAGTCTAGGAAAACTAGAGCTATTTCAGTATTAGAATTTGCTATACCTATTTTTCTAGTGGGAAATCGAGCTAATTGAATTTGTTAAAAAAAACACAGCCTGATTGCGTTATAGTGTCAGTAATAATAATAACATTTTAGGCTATATATGCAATATTAAATAGCGAACAAGTGATACAATCATATTTTCTATTTCTCTTACGTAACTATTCAAATGGTTCTACAAAAAAATACTACTTGAATACATAATTGATGAATCATTATAACAATCCTTTATATCAATAATATTTGATATACAGATCAATTATTTATAAATACTAATTTATTCCAATTACTGAATGATAAAGGCAAATAAACATTGAATTTACGCGTTATCATCGGTCGAGATCTTGACTAAAGCTGTAATCTGTGTTACGGATTCGTGATAAAATGGCGTTTTTAATGTCAGTTAAGTTGTTATTGGAATTTTTACTTACTTGTCCACATAACTACTTATAGTAAGTAAATAAATACTAAGCTACACTAAGCAAGATCTGTTTGAAGTGAATAATATTAAAAAAAAATTAGCAAATCTCATGGAATAATCTGACAATCTTATTTTTTTTTCTGTACACTTATTTTTATTTGAATAGGCTATACAAAATTTTATGAATAGAAATAAAAGAATTATGAAAATAATTAACATCTATAAAAGAGCGTGATAATCTCTTACAGTGAAACATTCTTCCTCGTCTATTTCCGTCGATGAAATGGGTCATAATCACATTTACATAATTTCATAAGAAAAAAACACAGAAAATTACTACATTAATTATCCTACATTGAATTTAGTGAATTCCTGTGTAATCCTGTGTATTAAATTACATCGAGTGTAACTTATGCTTGCTATTCCTTAAATCGTAGTATATATAAAAAATGATTATTTTTCCTGTATTCATAATATAATAATTACACACACATATAATACTAGATTAGCTGGAAACTAGGGATTAGATTTTCATTAAAACACATTTTTTTTATATATTACAAAAAAAGTAAATGGTACAAATAAAAATGTAGTCGGAATTTAATTTTTATTCCATAAAATAAGATTCGAAAAATTACATATTGACACTGAAGTCCTGTTATCCTTTTAAGGGGGCCTTAACGTTGGGGCCTAATCCACAATGCTTTTCCAATGCGGGTTACTGGAAATACATGTAGGATACAAATTTCCTCACAATTTTTTCCTTCATCTTCAAGCACTATATCAATTGTATATTATGAAAAATAATAATCTAATCACTCTAGCAATAAAAATAACCGGATTATCTCGACTCTCCGTAATCACTAATATATTTCAGTCACATTTTGTATTTCTTACCGTACACTGTTAATTAGATTTTGTATAATAGCTTGTTCCTTATATATATTTATTACTAACGTCATTTCTCTTTTATTAGATTTGAAATCTTTAAGTGATAATTCTGCTTTTTACGATTAAATCTCTTATTTTTCTTCTACTAATTGAATATCTACTATTAGATATCTACAACAATTCGGTATTATATTATTGTCTAGCAAAATAGCAGTTATTTGTAAAAAAATATCACTCACGTCCGCGTTTAAGCAACTATACGCGCACGAAGTCGCGGTTCTAAAATAAAACTAGCCTAAGTTACGCCTTATTGCAACAGCTGCCAGTAAAAGTCAGAGATTAGCCGGAACAAACAGACAGACAGACATAAGTTTAAAAAAATGTTGTTTTGGTATATGTATCGTGTATACATTTAGTAAAAAATGGTTATTTTAATATTACAAACGGACACTCCAATTTTATTATATTTAGTTATAGATGATGTTCAGTGTTCGACTAACCTAGCGAATTGGCTTACGTTCCCGTGGAATGTTTGTCTGCCAATCTCGTAAAGTGTTGAACAGATTCTTACTGTTCCGGTTGCTTTTCTGATATTAAAGGGATCAATTAAAAATTTGAACGTCAATGACCTGTAACTTAATCCCGTTCACTATATACAAGAAACGTGAACTATTAGTATCTGTTATCTTCGTTAGTATAATCTACTATCCGTAATTAGTAGGCTTGTAACCTAATGATCCGTAAGTAGCGAGCTAATGGTAGCTTCTCGCGTCATACCGGCTTAAAATAGACATGTTACTAAAACAAACGAATGTAAGAAAACAACGGAGCCGAGACGTTTGTGAAGATCTTAAATAGGGAAACTAGCTTCGCGATTTGTAACAATTTAACACAAATATGATTACAATTTGTCGAAGCAGCTGTTGATGATTTAAGGCAACTCCAATACTTGCACCTCTATCTGTGACAAGTCTCTGAATAATTTAAGACGATCAGCTCAATTGAATTCATGGACTAAAAAAAAATTTGAACCTGATTAGTTTTGAAAAAAATATTGTGACGTTATAAATTTCGATTAGTCAAACATTCTGATCTTGATATTATGTTGAAATATTTACCTTTTTCGGTCTTGATGCTTTATTTTGATATTTTGATGCTTGATGATTTACGGAAGCCCAACCAGCGAGAGACATTTATTTATTTGTATTCTAACCTGAAGAAGTGTATTCACTTCGGCCAATCCTATAAGAATAATTCTTGGAATATTGTTGTAAAATCGTAAAACCAACAGGCTAAACTATAGCGAATTTTTATTATCAAACGTTGACTTTTCTATATCACGTCATTAAAACAATAGACAGTAACAGCTCATAAATACTGATTCCACCACATTCCATTGCGGTTGATATACTTGTTACAGATGTACTGATTGTACCTTACGTATGAAGCGGTGCTGTTATATCTGAACTCACATCCCATATCCCATTCGTCAAATGTGAAATGTAAATAACCACCTTACAATGATACGCTATTATGATACGTGTAAAATTTAAATATCATAACATTCGTAGTCAATATCGCGTATCAATTTCTGACATTTCACGATTATGTTCTGTGGTGAATTTCCTGTTTGTGCATACAGGATAGATCTACTGGTACCATCGAGATGTTTTCCTTCACCGTTGAACTTGAAGTTAACTATAAATACAAATGATGTTCACTTACTCGTACACGAAGACCGGAAGTGAACCCGCAAACTTCGATTAATATATACGTGTTTTATTCAAGTTATCTCGACTAAGATTTTATTACCGAAATTGATCTCATCTCAGTCTAATAAAAGTTCACAACTCATATTCTGCGTCGTATACAACTTTGACCTTTATTAAGTTTATTTATTATAAGTATCTCTGTCCTCAGCTTCGTTCGTGTCATTAAATTGAGATCTAGTTTACCTTCGGACCCATGAGATCTATTCCCGTTCCTGAATAGAACTTACCGAACACGTACATCGCATGACACGAGAAACGGAACGATCACGACTTCATCAAACAGCCTTTGCTAGAGTTTATGCGAGTAAATATCATATATTCACGTTCCCAGAACAAGAAATGAAGGGAGCCTTCGCGAGTAATCAGTCTACATATATCTATGTAAGAATTTCACGATTCATATAAAAAGAAAAGTACGTGTGAATCACATGGCCTCTATTTTTGATGTCAGTTAAAAAAAACATACGTCCTATGCAAAATTTCATTTAAAAGTAACACCTCTTTAAATTGTCCAGTGTTGGGCTAAAACTTCTTCCACCATGCGTATCGTTATCTACATCGTACGTTGATAAATACAAATATGGGAGACTTACATCCGACGGAACGAAATGAATTATTATACAAATTTAGGACATCAAAATTCAATAGGGTTTGCGCGGGTTTCACCTATTGTAACCACAGGCCACCCGTTTCATTTATATGAAGTAATCTTACATTAAATAAAAGTTTGATTTTTATATAAATCGAAATATGATTTATGACATAATTATAAATCAATAATATCACGTAAGATTCATATTTTCAATCCTACTTATCCTACTTATATTAGTTACTTGTTATTATATACTTGGTGGTAGGGCCACCCACTCATCAGATATTCTACCGCTAAACAACAGTACCTAGAATTGTTGTGTTCCGGTTTTGAATGGTGAGTGAGCCAGTGTAACTACAGGCACAAAGGACATAACATCTTAGTTCCCAAAGTTAGTGGCGCATTGGCTGTGTGAGGAATGGTTAATATTTTTTATAACGCCATTGCCTATGGGCGGTGGTGACCACTAACATCAGGTGGCCTATTTGCTTGTCCGCCTACCTATACCATAAAAAAAAAAAAAATGTGTAAAATTTTGTATGTTTACATGTTTGTTCGTAAGTCAAGCAAAAACAGCTCGACACATTTAGAATAAATACAGCTAAATACCCTGACGTTACACTTTGGCTACTTAGCAACCAAACTCTTACCCTCCCCTTCTAACTTTACCAGCATGGTAAAGTCGCGGGGGGAAGCCAGTTACTTTTAAAACTTTCTACGTCTTCCAAAACATTCAATAATATAATACATTTAATGTTTTACTTGTACAATAATAATTTATTCTAATTCTGATCCTGTGGTTTATGTCCAAAAAGGTTCCTAATTAAAAGGTTTTATTACAGAAATTCCTTCTCTGATTAATAAATCGCAGATTTATTAAACTACACTGAGATTAAAAACTCATCATATTAAAATTTTCAGTCTTCCTACACTTTGTAGGATAATAATTTTATTTGCGTGATTTATGCTTTATAATTAATATCAAATAATTATTATATAAATAATTTATTTAAGCAGTAATCTTGGTAAGATTATATTCAATAATAACGTCATAATAATTTATGTTATTATCAAAACATATTTCTGTTCAAACACGCGTTCAAACCATTTGCCAAATTTTTTAGTCTCGTGTCTATATGAGTAATACGGGGCTAATAGTAACGTGCTCATGAACCGATCAATATCGTGAACAATGCACAATATCAAGCGTATGTAAACATAAACGATTATTTTATTAAACATCGTTCATTCATTCGTTCGTTCATTTCGTGTTTCAAAATGAACCGCTTCCCTATTACTTCTTCTCAATTTGAGATACTAAGCAACAGGTATACGCGTGACCTTGAACAAAATGATCACTCACTTACCGTGAAATAAACGCACGCTTTCACGCTAACCACGTCACACGAAACTGAAATGTGCCGACAGATATTTCACACAGAAAAACAGGTTTTATCACATAAATCGTTAGAGGAGCGAGCGACACGTCCGCCCTCTACCGCGTCTCGGAGACTACTGGGACTTGGGAGTTTGTAGGATGTTATTATGAGATTCAAGGGAAAAGAATCCTTTTCAGCCTAATCGTCGGCGGTGTAATTCGAACGTGACGGGATTTTTTTACTGAGTACTATTGAAATAAAGTTCAATATTGTATATTCTTTCAGGTGATGAAATTCATGCGTGATCCTTATTCCGCCACATATCAGATACGAATAAAATACGAATAAATAACAGTAAAACCGTAGCTAAATAAATAAACTTATAGATTTACGGATTTATGTGAAGAAATTACACTTTACGCTTTTATTTGCAGCTTACCTTAGCGTTTGATCGAGTGCGGCTGCTTTGGGGAGTTTGCTAAGAAACGTAACCAATACGAAGGTTGAATATTTTATAAGTTCAATATTTTTGTATCGAAGTTGTAAAGTTAGGCTAGTTTGCTTATTCTTTCTTTATTTCAAAAAGATAGGTAGACTGGCGCATGGGACACCTGATGGTAAGTGGTCACCACCGGCCACAGTCATTGGCACTGTAAGAAAAATGTCTTACGTAAACTCACCGTAACAATCCCATAAATTGTAATAGTATCGCTGCTTGGCGTTAGAATTTATGATGGTACCACGTAAAGCCAAAGCCATACCATGGAAATATATGGTACACATAAAATACAACAAATAATAAACTCCTTATTTATTTTTTAAGCTACAAACGTAACGTGTACAAAAACGGAAATACTTGAGTAGGATCCATACTTAATTAAGTTTCCTTTTAATTATTTGTACATGACATTGCAATACGCATATTGTCTTAAAAACTCAAACAAACAAGTAATTTAAAAAATACTGGCAATCTTTATTAAAAAAAGTAATAACGCAATTTTTTTTTTCGTAACGACGAAAGTGGCAACTTAGAAACAAGAATTGTAGGATATCTCTAATACCGCAACAAGCTGTCGACTTGCGTGCATCGTAAAATATTAAGTAAAAAAAAATAACGTTGACATTACTTTCTCCTTGTAATAATCTACATTATTACAAGGCTGTAAATTTCTCACTGCTGGGCTAAGGCCTCCTTTTCCTTTGAGGAGAAAGTTTAGAGCATATTCCACCGTGCTGCTCCAATGGGGGTTGGTGGAATATACATGTGGCAGAATTTCGTTGAAATTAGACACATGCAGATTTCCTCACGATGTTTTCCTTCACCGCCGAACACGAGACGAATTATAAACACAAATTAAGCACATGAAAATTCAGTGGTACTTGCCTGGGCTTGAACCCGCAATCACCGATTGAGATGCACGCGTTCTCGCTCCATTGGGCCATCTCGGCTCCGTTCTTCGTTCGTTCGTTGTGTAATTGTTCTTCTAATTATGAATTAATAAGTTACATATTTAGTTATTTACTTTATAGTAATTTTAAAACGTATTTTTTTTCTATTTAATTACGTTTATCAGTAAAGCTATGTTCGAATTATTAATTCAAATGTCCTAATGCTATTGGGGATTTTTTTTAATAATAAAAAAAAACCTAAAGAGAAAAATCTTCGGTGATTTCCGGCTAGGAAAGTTAATATTCGCGGCTTATCTCTATTTTAATATGCATGTTTTATTTAACATTCCTATTGAATCACTCTGCTTATTAAAGTATTATATAAAGTTGTTCAAAGTCGAAAAGGAATAATTAAAGCTAAGTAAATCAACAGTTTTATTTTCTGGATTTCATAGAGGCACGCCGGATCGCGTTCGATATACGCAAAATTTTTGTTGTTGTTAACAATAATGTATTTACGAACTGGCTGTCTAGTAAATAATGTGTCTGCTTTATAATAATGTCCAGGCGACCAATCTCGAAGGAGACTAGACCACTACGCAGGACATACTATAGTGCACTAGTATGTGCACAAATACAAGTGCGCTCCCATAGTTCGATGAGACGGAAAATCCAACACGACCGGAAAGTGTTCAAGCGCTGGACCAAAGACTTCAACTTCCGGACAACGGGCTGCTACTGACTTAACTTTTATCGGTTCGACCTGGGGTTTGAACCTAGGACCTCGGGATGTTTTATAAATTATAAATTATCAAAAAGTGTCAACCATACATAGGATAATCTCAAACTATAACGACTCGAGTTGAAGCGTTTTCTATCGTTTTTCTTTCATCAATTTTTGATCAAGTATCAATAATAATCGGTTATAGTAAGATGATGCTCTCCCTTTTGAGGAGAATGTGCACGAGATGAATTATAGAAACACAAAACATTAAGCACGTGATAATTCAGTAGACAGGCCCTTTGAATCATCATTTAAGATACACGTGTATACACCAGGGTCATCTCGGCAAAATAAAAGTATATTTAATTGTCGGAAAATAGTAACTACTTAATTAATTGCCTGTTTTTCATGGAAGGATCTACATTCCGTGAAGAACCGGCAATAAACTTAGTAATTAACTTAGCGGTAACTTTAAATAACACGTGTAGAATGACGGATCAACAATAGTTCTAAAAGTCTACATGAATAAAGTATAATTTTATATGATTTGTTAAATATATACATATGTATATTTCTAAACATATTGGTGTTGTCTATTAACGAATTTATCATTCTATAATTGTATATATCAAATGTCATACTTGGTAGGTAGGGCTTTGTGCAAACCTATCTGGGTAATTACCACCCACTCATCAGATATTCTACAGACAAACAATACTTAGTATTATTGTTTTCCGGCTTAGAGGGTGACTGAGCTAATGTAACTACAGATACAAGGGACATAACGTCTTAGCTCTTGGTGGTCAGGCTTTGAGCCTGAGTAGTAAGTACGTCTGGATGGGTACCACCCAAACAGATATTCTATCGCCAGCAGCAGTACTCAATCGTTGTGTTCCAGTTTGAAGTAGCCAGTGTAATCACAGGTACAAGGGACATAACATCATAGTTCCCAAGGTTGGTGGCGCATTGGTGATGTAAGGAATGGTTAATATTTCTTACGCTGGTGACAACTTACTATCAGTTCGTCCATTTGCTAGTACGCCTATCTATTACCTAAACAAAGCATTGATCTTAGCATAGCGACTGTAACTTTTATCACAATCCGGCTATAATTTTATACGTTTGTAATATTACGTATTGTTCTAGATTATACGGATAGAGTGAATTTTACCGTACCCAACTTTTTTGACATAAATTACAAATAAACTGAAATAATAATTAATTTATATTGTAATTTTCCTAATGCAAATATAAATATTTTATTTTATATAAGACTTTTTGCCATTCTGGGTAGGTTGACTGAGCTAATGTAAATACAGAAATTAGTGACTTATCGTCTTAGCCTTTATTTGGTGATAGGGCTTTGTGCAAGCCCATCTGTGTAGGTACCACCCACTTATCATATATTCTACCTTCAAGTTTCAAAGGAACGTTTCCAAGCACAGTGGTTATGAGGAATGGCTAAAAGGGTCTCACCAGGTTTTCATGTCAAATCTGCACTGGCGTCTTTTGACGTTGATGCCTTATCCCTTTTTGCAATCGGCCCAAAATAATTTTCAACAACTAGCAACATAATAAAGCTACCAATATCAAAAAAGACGCCAGTGCAGTTTCTTTCTTACGGCTGCCAACGATCATCAGCCCAATTATACCATAACAATCAATGAAAAAAGCCCACTGAAAAAATATCTTTAGAAAACGTTCGAGCCCAAATACGATTTCATATTGTGATGTCAAAAGATAGATAGATAAATTTCTTTAAATATTTTATTGTGCTCTTCGATAAAACACATTATAATAACGGCTGTCTCTCTCTAGATAAATAGCGTATTGATTGCCTTCTCTTCTTCACTGTCAGTCTTTAATCGACGCCTACATTATTTATTGCTCTATAATTTGGCCCTTTTAGGAAAAACATAATATATTTTTTTATTGATACGCACTGATTAATATATAAAATAATTCACCATGAAAATTTGTAATTAATTTATGCAACTGTTTTATAAAATAAGTTGGTCACCTGATGGTAAGTGGTCACCACAATAGATTTAATATTTACCATAAAATTGGAGAACTAAGATTGACATCTTAGTGTATCGTTTGTGCTTGCACTGGCTCACTCACCCTTCAAACAGGAACACAATAATACTAAGTTTTTGCTGTATTGGGGTAGAATATGTAAGTGTTTGGGTGACATTATCCAGAGGGGCGAAAATACAAACAGCTCTACAAATCATACTAATATTATAAATATTTCAGTTATATTTCTATGTTTTTCGTAGAGATATTCTATCCCTCGAGCATGGTAAATACACGTAAAGACGTTGTTCCTGCGCTTGAACTTTTCGAGTAGTCGCATGTACTAAATATCACTCATTAGTGTAGTACAATATATCGCGCGAGGCTTGTCTCCCTTGTGAATAGTCGTCGTGCCAACAATTGGTCAAAGATCATTGACACATTTGCTAGAGTCATATCAGCCCTTCGCTTGAAATGTCACTGAACTGATTTTTTTCTCGAATACGTTGACACAGCGCGGATAAAATAAACATACACTGTTCGGTCCGAAATTCGCCGTGTGTGCGTGAGAGCGCTGTAAAAGTACGCCAGTGATGTAACTGCTAGAGAAATTAAAAAAAAAAACCCTATTTTTTTATATTAAAACACAGACTTAGTGGCTTGATAATCACGTATACACTCTCATACGTACACACAGTCGGCCGTTTACACAGTAATATAGCCTAAAACCTCTCGTGATTAGAAAGCACAAGTAATCAATTATAATTAAGACTACAAAGGGATTTCAAAAATATAGCCAATCAGATTATAGTTTTAAATGAATAATAAAACAAAGCATTCTTTTTTCATATAGCCCTTTTATAGTGTTCATTTCAATTAATAATTCCTTTGCTATATTCAAAATAATATCAATTAAAAACATTGCATGAAAACGGACCATTTTTATTGTTCACGGAATACGTTATTATTATCTATGATTGGAAAATATTATAAAGAGTTTTTAAATAAAAATCCTTTAATGCTTTTTTCGTGTCTTCGGGTTAAAAAATCACATCCGAGTTAGTTTTTATAACATAAGTTTATGAACACAATTTCATTAATAAGGAATATAGCCAAATTAACATTTATTAAACATAGATAAAAAAAATATATTTTTTGTCTACTGTAACGAAAATTAATATTCTAAGTTTTTTTTTAAATTAAATATATAAGAATTTCGACGACGAGGTGACATTTTTCAATTCAATTACATTTTAAAATTACTTATTCTTATCTATAAATTATACGAACAGCCAAAACTTTAAGTACTAATATAATTAAAATTATATCAATCAAGATTAATATAGTAAACCCTTTCTCAATCTACGGTTTAGTTTAAGGCTTAGGCTAGAAGGTGAGATTAAGCAGCTTTCTATTTGATATGCCCTGTAGGTAACAAAAACATTTTATTCGCCAAAACAAAAAATGCTGATCAAGTGATACCCTGCAAATCTGATACATCGTAATTGGTTATTAATGAAGGAAAACCATTTAATATTTTTTTGATAAAATAATTTTATTGTTTTTTTTTATATAATACATTACAGAAATAAAGTATTGTAAACGAGCCACGCTCTCACGAGTTGAGAACGGTGCAGAAGAGGGGGCTAAGAAAGGGTATCTTTTACCATCGCGATGGGGTGAGACTGACTAGTAAGTCAGTGTCACCCCATGGCGCACCAGAAGATGTTTCACTTCAAAACAAAAAAGGCAATGCCAGTAAATGTTCGTATTTACAAACTATTGAAAAAAAAATAATAATACATAAGGCTTGTGTATTATTATATTATAATACATGGGCGACTAATTTAATAATAAATACAATATGTTTATGAATTATTGAGAAATATCAAATGTTTTATTAATAAGTGTAAGTGTTCATAATATTATTATTATAAATAATTTCGTTTTCATGTAAATTATATAAAGAGGAATACTCGACGTGTTACCATTATAAAGAGCTCTGAAATTTCTATGAAAAGTGAATCTTAGCCATTTAAAATAAGTGAGACCGGTGTTGCAGATGTCCATGGGCGTATGTGGAAGTCACTTTCCATCAGGTGAGCATCCTGCTCGTTTGCCACACACGACATAAAAAAATATATTTAAACAATACAACCGCTTTATGACGTCATGGATAGGCCTTGGATAGTAAGACATCGTCATGAAGAATCCTTATTCTCTCTTGGCTTCTAAGCTTAGGAGCATTCTGTGCAAGGCACGCATAGCTTTATAATAAAAATATTTACAAAAAATACGAATAATATATTAGCTTCAAGAGTTTCAACATAATTCAACTTTTAAATTACTTATGTTTAACTTAATTTCAAACTTGTTTACAAAAGAATGACCTTTGAAATATTTCTATTGAAATTATAAAATGGACCGTGAATTTATGTAAGTATACATTTTTATTAATTTAGTATCACGGCACGTGTAAGTTTCTAAGAGATACTTATCACAAAAGTCCCAACGTTCAGTAAGGAACCGAGTCAAAGAAATTATGTAATTGAATTTGTTTGAAATAAACGACTTGCTACGAAATCCGATAAACAACGATAACTTTTAACTTTGTGGTAAAGCTTTTTGCAATACCGTCTGAACAAATACACCATCACATATTCTATATCTTAAAAAAGGCTATAACTATTATTATTATATCTATTACTGCCTATTTTTAATTTAAAAAACCAAAATTGGACTGTAGCATAAATATTGGTAATATGCCTTATTTAATTATGTTTTCTAAAAAAACATTTAAATTTATTAATTGACAAAAAATCTGCAGGATTTTAATATAGAAAACCCCTGGTCATTACGGTAACGGAGCGGCTACGAGAGAATATAGGGATATTATGTAGCTCCAAGCCGAGATGACCCAGTGGTTAGAACACGTGCATCTTAACCGATAATTTCGGGTTCAAGCCCAGACAAGCACCACTGAATTTTCATGTGCTTAATTTGTGTTTATATCATCTCTTGCTTGGCGGTGAAGAAAAACATCCTGAGGAAACCTGCATGTGTCTAATTTCCACGAAATTCTGCCACATGTATATTCGACCAACGAGCAGCGTGGTGGAATATGCTCCAAACCTACTCCTTAAAGGGAGAGGAGGCCTTAGACCAGCAGTGAGAAATATACAGGCTGTTTATTTAATGTGGAGCTCTATAACCGTAATCGCAACTAACGGATATCCAAAATACAAATCTGTTTGGAACCGTAACGGAAACCGATATAAAAATGTTTTGCAAAAAAATAAGGATAATATTAAAGAAAGTAGAAAATTGTATTTTAATGTTATTCGTTCCTTTTTCCGTGATTACATCTGATACTAAATAATAGCCAACAAATAAAGACAAACAATATCTAGTAATTTTTCCTTTTACAATTTCTAAATAATCTAAAATATCCGTAACCAAAACAATCCGAAACAATCGGATAATCTGTAATCCATCCAAAATTACATACGCATAACATCCCTGAACAAATACCTTGCCCTGGGAATCATTTACTAACTTTGTGGATAATATTTTATTATGAATAAGAGTATTAAAGAAAACTTGTGTAAGAGTATTAAAATTATATTATATCATATTAGAAGGATGTTGAATAAAAAAAATATAATCAATAAAGCTTTTTTAATCATAATTAACTTAGACAGGACACTAGCGTTACGCACATTCCGCCATGATGATTATTAGAGAGAGAGAACAATATCATATCTTTGTCTCATATATTACATAGTCTATGATATTCCATTCCGTTCAACAATATTATATTTGTATCGGTATTTGTTAAAAGTTTTCAATCACTTACATATATGATTGTGGATACAATCCGTCTAGAGGATTCTCGGTTCACCTAAATAAGGATTACCCTCAATCTCAACGTCTTACGAACTTAAGGCCCTTAAGGATATTCCTACATTAGTCAAAACAGGCCTCAATCTGACTTATCAGTCGAAACATTCTCTATGAAATTGTAATTTTATTCCGTATATATTTATTTGTTGTTATAAAGTATCTTGGGCGTAAAAGCAGGTCATGTTTTCTATAAAAATGCATTATCGACGGAACTGAAAGAACATTGAACATATTAATCCGTAGGATTAGAGGAACTGGAACCTTTGCACCCTAAGAAAACTGCAAGGTGAATATAACCTTGTAAGTTATATTAAAATGTTGAGAAAAAATTATGCCTTAAGGTCTATTTTAATATTTGGAAAATAAGATGGCACACAACATCTGGCTAAACGAAGAAATAATAATAAAATAATATCAGAAGATTAAATACTTCAATCAACACATTGTGCTTAGTAATAAGTAAACCTGAAATTTCTGGAAAATAAAAATGCAGGCACTTAAATAATTGTCTTTATTAAAAAAAAAAAAGAATAGATATACCAAGATCAAGAACAATCAGTCTCTGGATGTTTTTTAAGCAATAACGTGTTCTGTTTTTAAACCTACTGGATATAGAAATTCATTTACGAAGGCGCATATTATATGTCCGCTAGTGATAACAAGGTTTTAGTTTGCCTCAGACAACTAAGAGTAAAGACAGCAAAAAGTCCCCAAACAAAATTTATTTGTTGAATTTATTTTATCAAAAATTAATCAATTTAACATAGAATGGAGTGAATAAATTAGACGTAGTATAGCTACGTACTAAACGAAAACGAATCTTGTTCCTAGAAAATCGCAAACAATCAGCTTTTATTATAATGTTCTACATTTAAATCGAATCGATCGATTTGAATCTTCAAGGATTAATGGTTTAATTTTTCTCATTTAGATATAAAACTACCCGTTGAGTAATAAGTGAGGGAATATTCCCTCACTTATTACTCAACGGGTAGTTTTTACTCTGTGAAGTTATCTTGCGTTTAAAATTCGATTTACCAAGTTATCTCGGTAGCGGTTGATTATCAAGTTTGACTGACCGCCAGGAAATTAAATTTTAAATGCGACTAATGACTTGACTTCAACGCCTTACTTCGTTTAAAATTCATTCGTGGAAGATGAAAACGTAAATTGAATAAGAATATTATACTAGAGCCCTGCTCTTACTACTATAATTATAAATATAATTATGATTTTTATTAAATCGGTTTTTATGACGGTGATGATGTTTTCCAAAATTACCTCATCAACTATTCCGAATAATCCGTAGACTGTCTACGAATTTATGCAAAAATTTTTGAGAGTATAGTTTGTTTCAATCAAAATATTTATTTACTTCGAAAATTTGAAGGTCCAAATATATGTATAAGGTACTCTTTTGTCTTTTGCTTAATTGGGAGGACTCCGTTAATGCCCCTAAATAGTTTATACACCCTCCTTATTTTGGTTGTAAGCTTGCGTTTTCAGTAATTACACGTGATGGTATTGTTATCATGCACACAATGCTAAAAGTGATTTACTTAAGGTGCTGTAAAATGAGAGCCGAGATGCTGTATAAATTCTTCGCATAACCTATATCATGTCACGTTAGGACCGTTCATTACATTACTTTGCTTGTCAAGGTCACGCCTGCTCTCTTCCTCAAAGATTCTATTGTTACCAACTTTCCCATATCGTTAGTAATCATCACCTAGTTTTAATTTTTTAATAAAATTAAAATAGTAAAATAACGTCTTCAAGTGTTCCACTGCTGGTTGAAGACCTTCTCTTAAAAATAAGGTTTGGAGTTTGAACAACTAGCTCAGTCGATCCTAAGGATGCTCCACAACACTAACGTTTTACTATTAAAACTATTAGGTGCCTCTGGTAACCATGTTTATTCAAATAATTTATAAATGCTATATGCAAACAATTAGCGAATCTTGCCATCGCGATTCAGAATTATCTACATTTTGACATAACGCCATCTAGTATTTACAAGATGAAATATGTACATTAATTACGTATACATACATCGCCCCCAAGGGCAAAGTGCAACTTTGTCCTTTAACATAACATATATTAATAATAATATTTGATAATAAAACAAACAGAACTAATAAAAATAATAATGTTAGAATTTTAGTTCTTTGTTACAGGCAAGAAACACAACTTAGATATTGGTCTTTCTAATGTTCCATTTTTAGTTTTAAGACTAACTACTCTGACAATATTGTCTGCACCAGAATGAGTAGCTATGACTCTACCATAGAGCCAGCGACATGGAGGTAAATTATCCTCCTTTACTAAAACGATGTTCCTGATATTAGTTTGAGGATTGTTATTAACAGCCCATTTATAGCGTTGTAAAAACCGATTAAAATACTCTTTTGTCCACTTTCGCCAAAAGGTGTGCAACATTATTTGAGTGTGCTGCCATCTTCTCAGAGTGCTTATAGATATTTCTTATCACACTTTACACTTTTACAGTTTCTAATTCAGTTTAAAAATCTTTTGGCTTATAATTAATGGGTTCACAAGAAATGAATTTCGGCACACGAAACCATAACTCATTATTCACCAGATCAGGTGGTTTAATTTCTCGAGATGCATAATCAGCTGGATTTTCCTTCGAAGTCACATGACACCACGTCTGCGGATCTAAGCTACTTAATATTTCAGACACTCGATTTGCTACAAAAACATTCCATCTGCTTGGGTGACTATTTAGCCACGCAAGTACAATTGTGGAGTCGGTCCACGCATGAAGATTGTGTTTTTCAATTTTCATGACTCTTGCAACTTCGATTATCAACCTTGTAAGCAAAACAGCTCCACACAATTCTAAACGAGGTATTGAGACCTGCTTTACTGGTGCCACCTTTGTTTTAGCAGTAACCAAAGACGTGTTGACCTTTCCTTTAGAATCAATCACACGGACGTACACCGCTGCTGCATATGCTGTTTTGGATGCGTCGCAAAATCCGTGTAATTCAACTAGATTATCATTTGACTTTGTCCCAACCCACCTTGGTAAGCGAATATTACCTAATACAATCTGTTCTTCACGGTAAGTTAACCATTCTTCTAATAAATTTTCTGGAATTTCCTCATCCCAATCCAATCCTGCCAACCACAGCTTTTGTATCATTACCTTTGCTATGATAATGCTTGGCCCTACCCACCCAAGTGGATCGTAGAGTCGTGAAATATCAGATATAATTTTTCTTTTCGTTATAGGTTGCTGCAAATGAGGAAGGCTTACTGCGTAGCGGAAGGTGTCATCACTGCGGTTCCAAGTAAGTCCCAAAATTTTTGTTGTTTCATTTTCTTTTATTTTTATTTCTTCCTTTATATCATTTTCCTTTTGATTCATCTCCATTACTAGGATATCATCATTGCTATTCCACTTTTGTAATGAAAACCCTGCTTTTCCCAATAGTTCGTACATTTCCACAAATACTTGTTTACCTTCTTCGCAGGTTTGAACTCCCGTCATAAGATCATCTACATAAAAATCGTTGAACACTCTTTCGACTGCCAACGGATAATCAGTACTATGATCATGAGCAACTTTTTGAAGAGCCTTTACTGCTAGATATGGAGCAGAAGATGTGCCAAAAGTAACTCGAGTATGCCTATAATATTTTATAGGCTCGTTTTTATTATTTCTCCACAGTATTCTCTGACAATCTGCATCTTGCCTTTCCACTTTAACTTGCCGATACATCTTTACGATGTCAGCTGACATACAAATTGGTGAACACCTCCACTGCATGATTATATGCCGCAACTCTGGCTGCAAGGTAGGTCCAACCAACAACTGATCATTGAGTGATAGGTTGTTTTTGCCTTTGCAGGATGCATCGTAAACAATTCTGACCTTCGTAGTTTCTTTATCATTTCTGACAACGGCGTGATGTGGTAAGTATATAGCCCTCGGATTATTTATATCTTCTGGTGGTACTTCTTCCATGTGATCCAGTTTAAGATATTCACTTATTACCTCCTGATATTTTGTTTTCAGAATCGGGTCTTTGCTGAACTTGACTTCTAACGATTTAAGACGTTTTTCGGCTATGTCTCTAGATCCTGTGACTTCGGGATATCCATTTTTGAAAGGAAGCCGAACTATATACCGCCCATTGAAATCTCTTTTGGTAGTCTGAGTGAAAAGTTGTTCGCAAAGCCTTTCTTCCTCTGTAAACATGCTGGATTTTTGTTTCGGAACGTCTGATTCAAGTTCCCAAAATTTCTTCAATAAATCCTCACTTTCGCAGCAATGCATTACACTTATACTAGATGAGGGCTTGATGTTGCAGCTTA
Source organism: Vanessa atalanta (assembly GCF_905147765.1). Taxonomy (NCBI): domain Eukaryota; kingdom Metazoa; phylum Arthropoda; class Insecta; order Lepidoptera; family Nymphalidae; genus Vanessa; species Vanessa atalanta. The sequence continues at coordinate 3,308,150 of NC_061894.1, read as the reverse complement.
TAGTACCGGACAGAATCCAGCCGAGACTGGTTGCTTGTGCTATCAGCGTTCCTTCAGGATTTTTCTTCATACCTTCCTGCAGAATTACTCCATATACGTCCGCACCCAAGAGAAGATCGATATGATTTGAATTGAAGTACTCCGGATCAGCTAGCATTAAGCCTTTAAGTTCCTGCCATTCTTTGGCTTCCACTCTTCTAGTTGGCAAGAGAGAGGTTATATTCTTTACCACGTGTGCGTTTATTAAAATTTTAAAATCTGGTTTGTACCGAGACTTTATTTCCATGGTGACCATAGTCTTAGAGACTATTACCTCATTTCCTCCCAGCCCTGCTATATGACTGGTGAAAACAGTTTTCTTTAAACCCAAATATTGTACCGTAGATTCGGTTACAAATGAAGCCTGCGACCCCTGGTCTAGGAGCGCCCGAATGCTGTACTCATTACCATTCCTACATATAGCCTTGACTAAAGCCGTGGCAAGTAGCACTTGTTGTTGTTTCTTACCGGCAGCAACCCAAGACACCATAAAGGATGATGGAGAGGCATTCGAAGATGAGGTTGTGGCACCTTCTGAAGAATTAACAACACACTCAGTCTTGTTTTCCTCAGATGAATTAGCATCCTTAGGATGCAATAGCGAATGATGAGTCCGCTTGCAAATACTACACCTAACAGGTGTCCGACACTCCTTGGCAGAGTGATTGCTTCCTAAACAATTGAAGCAAACATTATTGTCATAAACAAATTTACGACGAGATTCAACAGTTTCTTTATGGAACATTTTACATTTACTTAATTTATGACCTTCCGAACATAACGGACATGTTACAGAACTTGCAACATGAAGTGTTTTTACTTTACAATTATTTTGAAATTTGTTTTCTGGTTTTGAAACCGGGCCCAAAAACTCGATAGCGCGAAATCTATTTGTTAAAAAATCTTTAAATTGAGTATAGGTGGGAAGTTCGTCTGACGAAATATTCGATGATACACTAAACTCCCACTGACGTCGAGACTCTGGATCCAGTTTCAAAGTAAGGATATGAATTATTAAAACATCCCAGTTATTTACATCTATACCTAGATTTTTGAGAGTAACTAAACAATCATTAGTGGTGTTAACTAGATCTTTTAATGCATTCGCCGACTCGAATGACATATTATTTTGGCTAAAGAGTCGTTTTAAAACGTGGTGGCAGATGTATTTTTTATTGTTATACCTTTCCTCTAGTAACTGCCAGCACCTTTCAAAATTAGACTCTTGAATTGGCATATGCCTCAAGAGTTGCTCCGCTTCACCCGCAAGATGTCCCTTCAAATAATGTAACTTTTGTACATTGTCTAAAGATACATTTTGAATTATTAAAGATTTGAAAAGATCTTTAAAAGAAGCCCATTCTGAGTAAACTCCTGAAAAGGTAGAAATATTAATTTTGGGTAATTTTACCTGAGCAGCTCTTGTGCTTACATTGTCAGATCCACTTCCACATTGTGTCATATTAAACTCTACCAACTTAGACTTTAATTCACATTTGTATTCCAAATAAATTTCCTCAGTTTCATTATATTTGTCAGACATTACATAATTTGAAGTATTTAAAGTTTTAGGTTCGTAATTTCTCATTAAATCCTTATGACCACATAAGAATTCAAGCCACAATTGATCAATAGCCTCTAACCTTCCTTCTATATAAGCCTTTGTTAACCGGTCTTTAGGGCTTTTCTTAAAATTCAACCTTGATTTACACATACGCGAACATAAATCATATTGAAAGTTGATTAGAGACTCCATTTTAATAAACTAAAAATAAATTATTTCTAAGTGTTTTAGTATTACAATAGCTCAAACTGAAATCGAACATGGATTCCCCGTACTTACAATTTTGTAAAATTATTCTAAGTCAAATATACAATTTTTTCTAAATTTATTAAATACTAAGAATACTAAAAATACTAAGCAAATTAATAAAATATTTCCTGAGTTTATATCTTCTTTTTTCAAATTAATGTAATTTTAAATGTACTCACAGTTTCACTTTTTATATTTACTTCACTCTATCCACAATATATTGGTGTGAATTCCAAACTTCCTGCTTCCCCTTGGAGTAGTAGGGCTCCGATGACCACCACTCACTCCCGGTAGCTCGTAGCGCGTTGACTTCACTGGGTCTCAGTAAGGTCCTGGGCAACTACGTCGATGAATTCTTGACAGTACCGCTTCTAGGTACTCGTCAGCAGCAGCAGAGGTTCAGCCGTCCCACTTGCGTTAGTAACGGCGATCCACCTTGCTCCGTATCCGAAGACTTGCACTTTCCTCCTGGTGATGTCTGATGAGACACTATCCGGCTCGAAGGACCATGAACAACTAGCTCAGTCGATCCTAAGGATGCTCCACAACACTAACGTTTTACTATTAAAACTATTAGGTGCCACTGGTAACCATGTTTATTCAAATAATTTATAAATGCTATATGCAAACAATTAGCGAATCTTGCCATTGCGATTCAGAATTATCTACATTTTGACATAACGCCATCTAGTATTTACAAGATGAAATATGTACATTAATTACGTATACAGAGTTTATTTATTCAACTACGTTGTTCTAAAGCGAGCTTTTTTACATTTAAATTACAAATATCCATAAACAAATGCGTTTGCGTTATGCGTTTTTCACAGGCATAAACATATATACGCAGCTTCAAAATTAAACTACTAAAATATACCAGATCCTAGCTAAGATACATTAGTAATCAAAACAATATGTTAGCATAAATAACAGCAGTGAGCTTACGCATGTGCGATCTAAGCCAATCGAAGAATTAGTGAGAACGTACCTTAAATTTACATAATATTCCATTTTGTTTTATGAAATGGGTAGGGGCGTGAACAAATGGGTCAACCGATGGTTAGTGGTCGATATGAGACAGTTCTTGATTAACATATTATATCTAGTTTAATTTTACTTCTTAAGTTCCAATAAAAACTTTACATTCAAAGCGACATTCGGGATCTCGACCAATGAAATGATTCCATTCAATTCAATGTCAAAAATGTTTGTTTGTCTTTAATTCTCCTGTAAACGGAATAGGTTATACTACAGATGTATCGTTTCAGATACACGCGAAAAAGTGATAAAGTTAGAAAAGACTGATCGATTGGTTGTCTCTAAGATAAATCACAGTCCGGAAGAACGTTAACCGTAACTTTTTATAGAGAAAACCGAAACGAAACGATCTATCATACCCGTACGTTACGTGCGAAGAGATTCTACAGTGTAGTACCGTTTAAATGGTCGTGTAATTTCTTATAATAATTAAACGAAACCATAGCACCTCTAATAAACAAGCCATGGTAGCTCAATGCTGCAATCTTGTAAATTTCAATTCAAGATTGCGGATTTAATCCTAGTTAAGGACCTTTGGTAAATGTGCTTAATTTGTGTTCGTAACTCATCTCGAACTCGGCGGTGAAGAGCCACAATAACACTATTTGGAAACCTGCCTGTAATAGTAAAAAACTGCAATATATTTATCCACCTACTGGCATTGCGTCAGCGTATACGAATAAGCTCCAAAAACTCCTCGACGGAGATGCCTAGCAGTGGGACTTTCTCCTTTATAAAAATGGTTTAGCAGTTATATTCACCTAATATTGCATATTACTGTATGACTTTTCACAAACGAGTTTCGTATTTTGTTCCACAGAATAGGTCCACAAATCTTCGTTTATTAGTAAAGTTCATTAACCGACAACATTTGTTCCAAAGAGATTAATATTTATTAGCGGACTAAACGGGTTAATATGTAAAATGGATTAGACGACCATGGATGCAAAACAGGAAAATAACCATTAATATTCTTGAAAATAAAGGTCATCTACACATGATATATATGGTTAAGGAAAATGTTTATTTTATAGTAATATACTTACGATTTATTATATATTCACATTTGCTTTCCTTATTTATGTGAAGTAGATAATATTATCTATCCTATTCTATAGTACTGTAAGAAAAAGTATTTGCTAGCGCTTTGAAGCCTACATAATGCTCACCCTTCGTGTTCATGGGTAGATTTTCTTCCTTCCCTTCCACCATACAATTTCTTCACTTAATACATCCTGATGGTAATGGAAGACGCACATTACCACTCTCAGGAACCAGCTTTTTCCGGTTATTTTTCCAAACCAATACGACTTGGGAAACTTAAAGAAAAAATCCAACTCATTTATTTAAGGCCAGCAATGCACCTTCAAATCTTCAGATATTGTTGAGGCCCAGGGGCACTAGTGACTTTCCATCAAATGAGCCTCCTGCTCATTTGCCATCTCTGCCAAGAAAATTAAAATTTGTTAGCTCATACTCATATGTTAAAATTAACCAACCTATCTATTTTTACGCTGCCGTAAACCACACGACTTTTACAAGCTCCAATGGTTAGAACGCATGCATCTCAACCGATGATTGCAAATTGATTTAGAGTAGTCGTTTTTCAACTATAAATTTGATCATTATTCTGTAGTAATGGAATGATGCTAACATACAGAAAAACTTAGTTAATGGTACATCACATCTAAGTCGCTTAGATTGACGAGATAGATCTAGATATGCCAGTTATTTATGCATATTGTAGTCTTACATTCGAACGATTAATTATAGTTCCTAACGACTAAGTACCCCGTAATATGTCATGTCTAACACTGGTAGTATCAAGGGTGGCTTATTAAAGCCTTACATAGGAACATAATAGATTCACAGCTGCATAGCGAAGATACATATTTGATATTCAATGTGCTTCCTTGGGACGTTTCGCTATTCATACTGATGAGATGTTTTCTATAGACGAGATTTTATATCCACCTATCATTATAGAGACTTATAGTTAGTCTATTTATAAAATGCAGATTTGCAGTACAATGCCTATTAATTATACGTAATATTATTTTAAATTTCGAATGAAATTATGTTTCATGAAAATTTTTTTTTTAATAACTTAAATAATATACTCGATTTCAAATTCCTGTTCCAATAAAAAGTTATTGGACTTAACATGTATCGGATAACATGTTAAACTGTTTCTTTTGCAACTGAATTGTATCTTATAATATAGGATGGATTGGTTAGTGAAAAAAGGAAAACAATTTCAGGTGCACTGTATTCCATGGTTTTCGAATATGCTTTATCCAGCAGTTGAATAATTTTGAAAACGACCAGAAAGACTACTAAGGAAAATCGACGTTTTATGTTTTATTTTTATTTACATTACTAAGCATTGCAATTAAACACCGTATGAACGAATACCAATAGCATGTAAAACCATGACATTCTTAAATATTCTACTTTATTATCTGTATTAAAGTACTAACTGTAGATTGCCACGTCAGTCTAGTGGTTTGATATAAGGCTACAGATTCTGACGTTCTGATTTCAAACCCCAGGTCGGGTGACAAAAGGTTATTAAATTTTTCTTTCAAAAAATTCTCTGTAACAGCCCGAAGTCTGGCAGTTGGGAGGTTGTACACTCTCGTGCCTCTGAAAGCACGTAAAGCCGTCAGTCCTGAGCCTGAACTGAATTTGCAGTCCATCATTATGAGAGAGAGTGCGCCTACATTTGCGCACTTACTTGTGCTCTATAATATGTCCTGCGTAGTTGGCTGGTCTCCCATTTCATTGACCGTGACCGAAATCGGCCAGAAAACATCATAAAGTCCAAACACATAAATAAAAATATACCTATATAAATTGCAAATTCATCATACAACCAAATTTTAACCTATAACTTTTTACAGCGCTAACGAATTGTTTTCACGTGTCACTTTACCGTGCCAGGATTCTAGGAAAAAATCAAAGTAACCAATTCACCGCCACAAAGGCGCCGATATTAAATGCATATTTACAAAAAAAATGTTCCTCCCGTTCACGCTCATCGTAGTGAGCTTAAAACCCTTTGATAGTCTAACTGAAACGAATGACGGGCTTGAATTTCTAAAAAATCTCCTGGTTACCGCATTTTATAATAGCCAGATTAAACTAGATTTTGTATTTTGAATCCGCAAAATGTCCAATTTTTTCGTATCGATTTTATATTGAGATAAATCATCATTTACGTATTTCTAAGACGTTTACCAGGCTGACTCCTCTGATTTAGTGTAAATTTCTATTATTCTCATAATATCGTCGATGGTAAACAGGTTTTAGAGTTTAAAAAAAAAATCGTAATAAAAAAAAATACACATGGGTTAATTATACTAGTTACCGCCGTCTTGAGACGTTGAATTACTTGAAAGTACAATGAAAATTTCTAAACAACTGTTTAAATTATTTTGAAGTAATTTGATTACACACATCTAAACACTCATGACGGCGCACCCCTTAACATTAAATGAATCCACTTTTTTTTATAATAAACATAATTATGTATATCATCTAATATGTTTTATGTGCTTCGTTACTCTTTCTTGTCTCACGGACACTAAGACATTAATCACAAGTGTCACTCACTCATACTAACGCACCCCAATAATAATTTAAAGCCTTCGTGAATGAATAGAGATATGTAGGTTCTCTTTTTATTAAGAATATAACTGAGTTTTGCACACTGTCATTTGTATCTCGTGCTCAATCGTCACGAATACCCTTGAATATACTTACGTATAAATTTCAATATTGGCTGAAATGGTCTTTTCGCTGAGCAGGTCTTAGTTAAGAACACGTTTAACGAAATTCAACTCCCAAGAGTGTTACGGGAGTGTTCAATGTTCAAAATCCCAGTCCTTAATTATAAATCCTACAGTATTGGAACTTCGTAACGATATTTTTGTATTATAACGTAACCAACGTAAGTATAATTTACAAGCCGTGTATACCCAACTAACTTTAACCCAAAAAATATAATAATAATTAAAACTATATATTTTACAGTGTAATAAAAAATACCAATGGGCTCGTACTTGCAAATACCCTCAAATCATTTGTCACTTTAGTTTTGAGACTAACAATAACAAAGTAATAATTCGACATTTGCTGAATTTAATCGATTTAGAACAATAAAAAAATATCAACTAACTTTATCATTAATTAATTCATTCATTTTATGTAATTAATCTGAAATTTGAGTTAACTTATTCAGAAAATAAGCTTGTTTTGAAATTACACCTAAAATAAATTAATCTACCAGAGCCTCATAACGTATAGGAGATGCTACGAAAATTTGGTATGTAAACGAGGGCTAACATCGTTCCACGTATTTAAACGGCTAAAGCAACAGGTATAAATCATCGTATACTAAACTAAGCTCTATCTTCATTGCTTTATGGCTTAAAATGATTAAATTCGAAAAATTCAAACTCTACATTTACAAAATTTAGTCATTCCGTTTTTCAGAGATAATTCCTTGTTAAAATATTCAATTCCTTTGTCAGCGTACTTTGAGAATTTGCGGAGAGAATTCATTGATATAATATTTACATATTATTATAATGTAGTATACTGTTGTATAAAGATACACATATTATATACTATGAGAGGAGATTACCAACGAGGTTCTAGTTTGAATGCGTACTCGTTTGTCTAATAGATGTACGAGTGTATGGCTACGGGTATTACATTATATTCCATCGGTATGATAAATAGAATGACACTTTAAGTCATTTGTATAAAGTTAAATTTAAGAGGTTGCAATGCGTCTCCGAAAGTTAATTATTTTGTAATACACGAAAGTAGACACGGAAGTGGACCATTTGGCGGAAAATGGACAATGGACGATGGAAAATGGATAATGCCATTAATGCCATAGACATCCCATTCCTCACATCACCAATGCGCTATCAACCGTGGGAGCTATGATATTATGTCCATGACCATTCAGGTGACAATGGACGCGAAAGTCTAGCAGCAGACCAGCGCCCTCGAGGCATTGAAGCGACGGGAGCACTGGAGGGTGTCGTGGCGCGATACCCACGAGGAGCGGTTCACATGCAAAGGCGTCGTCGAAGCTATACTGCTGACATTGGAAGCCTGTATGAGAGAAAACCGACGAATCACCAACTTATAAAATTTTTTACTAATATGATATTTTCCATATTATACAACGCCTATCGGGTTCTTCTAGTATTTCATAAATGTCAAATATTAACATTATAGTTGTAATCAGTTTTAAAAGGAATGTAGTCGTAGATAAAATAGTTTATAAAAAACTAACAAATTCAAACGAAAATTGTCTATTTTATATTTTCTTACGAACATAACAATTGTAATGCTCTGCATTCGTAAAAGGTTATTTCCGTGGTTTTTGACCTAATTTCATGACCTCAAGTGAAGAGTAAAGACGTGCTTATATGCGAATCGAGGGAAATAAGAAATATCAAAGTTTTTAAAACGAAAGTTCTACAATTTTACATGTCCCTTTTTTTTCTTTAAATACAATTTCTTACGTAAACTTTATATTTTTTCAATGAATACGAACCTCGAGGACTTAGATTCTGACCCAATAAAAAGTTACTGATCTTTGCGGCAATAAATTCTCAGTAACGGGCCGAGGTTTCAAAGTTGACAGTGATAACACCGTGCCTCGGAAAGAACGTAAGGCTGATGGTCTAGCGCCTATAAACTCTCTGCTGCAATGATTCTTTCTCCTCCCATCTGGTTGAGATGAGAAGAAATAATAATGCAAGTGTGTGCAATATTTATTGTACATATTATTATTTAGCCTATTAGTGTATGTGCAACTGAATTTTGATCATTTGTATAGTATGTAATTGTCGCTGGAAAAACGCGTTATGCACTTCCCCCACGTCATGGAAAGTGGGGGGGGGACTCCCCGGAGCCCTGGACGCCGAGTGCGCCCAGGTACGCCGTGTTTACCCAATAAAAAACCAGCGGTACCCTCTCCGTTTTTCGGCTGGCGCCACGGGATCGCTTGCGCATGCTACCGTGACGCAAGCTTACTAACCAAACCCAACTAAAAAATATCTGAACGTAGACTTGAATTAAATTAATTGAATGAGTTTGATTAATTAATCAAACTCATGCAATTGCAGGACTAGCAGGGCTGCAAACAATACGATCTTTTTAATTTAATAAAGTTATGGATTCTTTCGCATAATCGTATATATTTAACTTTGACTTGACTTAGTTGGAGCCCCCTTGAATACATGGGCTGAAGCCATAAAGTCATATGGTAAAGGTAATTGAGTTAAACACAATAAAGGACACTAAATATTGTAATCTAATCTAATGTAATAAAAATGCTTAATGTACTTTTCATCCTTTCACAATATGTTAAAATCAAATCATAGAATATTAATTTGAATGGGTATTTATAAGGAGATGGTAGAGTCATACGATTCCTCTATCACCATTTAGCTTTTATATTTCGAATTAAATTATAGTTTGACAGATTCGGTTGATAGTTTGATTCTAAAAAAAGTTAACTTGCAATTGTAAAATCTTATACTACACCTTACTTTTATACTATTAATATCAACGAAGGAGAACCTCATAGAAAAACCCTGCATTGAATGGTTAATGTTTTGCAAAGCTATTGTCAAAATATATATATATATATATATATAGAATACGTTACAATAGAAACATTTTATATTTATAAGGTAATTTGATGAATTTTTTAAAATAAATAAATATTTAATCTTTTCCTTTAGTAATTCAAAAATGTTCATAGATAGAAATAAATCTTCATATTTTTAAAAATATTAAAGTATATTCGAACGAACTCGTAAGAGAAAGACGTGGGTTGGTGAGAAAGATTAAAACGAGATAAGCTCAGCTCAGCTAGAAGAACGCATCGTTAAGCCCGTACTTCTAGTACTGTACTATACGAATATGCTGAACATTTAAAAAGTGCACTTAAATTCTGTTACAAATAGGGAGTAGAGTAATCTTGAATCGTTCTTTCTATACGTTGGTTAAGTAAGAATCGCTTCGTATAAAAACCATTAACTGACTGGAAATAAGTAGATGTAAAATAAATACTGAAACTGGAAAGAAAATTTAAGTGTACTTATCCGAATTGTAAACCGAAACCCTCGTTTAGTATTTGCGTGTTTTAACTGCTGGGCCTTTTCAACAAGAAAATGACAATATATCACAAAATAATCTATATCTTACTCGTTTCAATAGGTTGCTTTAATTTTTGATATAGAAAGATAGCCTTAAAAAAGAACCAACTAAAGCTAACTGGTAACCACCGCTTATAGACATTGGCAGAGTATGAAATTACAATCTCTCCTATGACACTAATGCGTCACCAATCTTGGTCCTTTGTGTCTGTATTTCTTTTTTTTAATATCATTTGTGGCAAACGTTTACACAGTGACTCACTCATTCATTAAACTAGAACAGAACATTTTTTTATTATTGCTTTTTAGTAGTAGAATTAATGGTGGTTAATACCTACACTTATAAAAATCTCTAACAATCTTACAAAATTTTGTAAATAAACCATTGTAATACAATGGATTTTTCTAATTGAATCATCAAAAATTCTTTACGAGAGGAATTTCATTGGAATTTGACTTTTATACATTACGTATGTCAACATAGCATCTCCAGGGTTGTAAAACATTAATGTGCGTCCTGTCCCGGCTGTCACAACCCTCTTCAGGAATCAACTTAGGTATTCGCATATGTTTTGAATTTTAAAAAGATAGATGTCAACTTTGACGTGAAAAGACATCTTGACAGATGTAGACTATTTGGCGGGAAATTTCAGAAATATTTAAACCCAGAGAAATAGATGTCTGTATACGCGTTAGAGATGAGTAGACCAAGCTCTACTTATATTAGGCATACTTTAATACCTATGGAAGGTAGGAAGGGGGCGGCTTCTTTATCACAAAACTGAGACTTGATAGACTTATTCATCATTCTTCTTAAGAAGCCCTATGACCGCATGCATGCATAAGTCATTAGAGTAATGATTTATATATGTGTGTCATATATGTGCACTACGGTTTTCGTGTATTCCGAGGCATTCATAGACAACTTGGTTTAACACAAATCCGAAACTGCCTACTGCTAATAATATTATATATTATTAAGGAACTGAGGTGAACACCCCTTTGTTTCGTTACATTATGTAGCTATCCGCGAACGATTTTTTTTAAATACATATATATATATATTTATTATGCCATATGTATAAATATAAAACAGTGTCTTTAATTTGGAACATCAAAACAAACTTTTTCCTTTTTTTTTTTTTTATGCATGTACAAAATTTTAGACAAGATTATAATTTATAGTAAAGAAAGCTATACATAGTATGTAGACCTTATTGTACATATTTGAATTTTATGTATACATTTTGTCGTTAAGAATACATTCTGTTTTCCATATAAATTACAGGAGCTAGAAAATCAGAACCAGAATTGTTTTATGAAATACTTGAGTGATTGGATCACCGAATTCAGGTTCAGATATGTAATAATTTAATTTAATGTAGTAAATTAATAATAAAAAAAAAATTGGTCAAATCGATTAGCAGAAAATATTTTTGAAATTAGAATGACATAATGTATCTTTTAAAAATGTTTTATTTTAAGTATTATCAGTTATACCGAAAACCTAAAAAGGTAAAAAGTTTAAAGTGTACAATCGAAATGGTACTCAAGAAAGACCCGCTCTGACCTTTTTAAAGGTTTACTTTTCCGCGTAGATGTGACGTGGCCTTTTCGTATCAATCTCCAAGTTACTTTGGGGTATAATATTGTTCAAAAACAATCATTAGAATATTATACTCTTGAAAAAGACAAATATATACACAATATCGCCTTACTGTGTTAAAAAAAATTAATCGTTTTTCGTGCGGATTGTAAAGTTATTTAGGCGTACCTCGTATTTTGGCTGTACGTCGATAGTCAGTCAGATCAATTATTATTAAGGAGAAATAATCTAATAGAAAGTATTGCAGTTTAAATCGTTGGTGCCAACCGTCATGGTCTTGCAAAAAGTCTTACCACCGGCAATAATATTGCTTAATAAAGTTCATAAATCGTTGGAATCGGTCGTAAAACTAAATTGTATTCACGCGTCTAATAAATTTCATTTAACACAAGCAAGAGGCACAAAGGTGCGATTATAATTAAACACCAGTTCATACACGTGACGTACAAACAATCGGCGAGGTTGATGAACTGCGTCACAGAATAAATATTTTATTACTAAGAGAATAGGATAATTCTTATAATAGGAAAATATTTATTCTGTAACGTAGATCATAATAGTATTTGTCGACTGAAACCATTTCTGTCAACAACTTTATTCGAACCGACTTTGTATATATATGACATATTAGCCAAAGTCCACGACCATTGACTTCGATATTTCACCAACAATTTGAGACTTCTTGTTTAATTATAATTAACTTAGACTGTCAAATCTTGAAAATCAATGTGATGAAATCGAAGTTTAACAACTCAGAAATTAATAGGGAATATGGGCAGGCTTGTTGTGAATGAATTTGGAAATCATTTGGATTTTAACGTATGTTCGATATTTTAAAATATTTACAATTAAGCATTAATAATAGTGACGGGAAAGACTATGAAAAATTCATACGTAAAATGATGACGAGATTCCTTGCGAAGTTTTCATGGAGAAATATTAATTAAATCAATTTAGATTAGAAGTTCGAACGAGTGCTATTACTGAGATTATTTTCGATAAAGACCAAATAATATTTTTTCAGTCCGACCTGAGGTTTAAGCCTGAGACATCGGGATCCATATATCCAGTCACTAGACCAACGAGGCAGTCACGTTATTAAGAGAGATAGGAAAATTACGTTCCCACTATCAAAGTGCGGACAATAAATGAAGCATCGACAACCTAATTTACTATATACTATATATATATGTCGCAGATTCAAATGGATAGCTATCTAAATTATCACTATTGTCGTCCGACATGTTGATTTTTACTAATACAGTCAGTACCCACATCTGAAGCTGGTACTGTCCCAATACCAAGAGTCCTAGTGCCTCGCTCTACAAAGGAACACATACTGACAGATACACCATTAAAGCTTTTATTTCTCACAACTGACAACCTATCAAACGTTAATCACTTTGTGTGTTATTGTTATTGTAAAAAATGAGGTTGTATATCCGCGTAAATTGATTATCTCTAACATATATATTTACTATATATATGTACGATGTCTGAATTATTAACACAAATTAAGCATATGGTAAAGCAGTGATTGCCCGGATTAATAGAACTCGCATTCTTCGTTTGATTAATTTATACATGTTTCCTATTCACTGCTATATTGTCCCTTATTAATATACATATACAGCAATCAATTAGCAACAAATTGTATAACAAGTATCACATTTACTTGGTGGTAGGGCGTCGTGCAAACACTTTAGAGTAACATCCAATAATCAGATATTATACAGCCGAACAGAAATACTTTTTGTTGTATTCTAGTTTGAAGTGGGAGTGAGCCAGTGTAATTGGTTTCAATTGTTGGATTAAGGCATCCTCCTCTTTGAGGAGAATGTTTAGAGCTTGAGAATGTTCCTACAATACGAACACGACACGATATTCATGTATGTTGAACACAGCTACACACACAACCACAACACATGTACTTTATTTTGGGTTTGAGTCACCAATTTTGTGGTTAAATTCACGAGTTCTAACCACTGGACCATATCATCTCATTTCACTCTCAAATAAAAAAAAACCTATCATAAAATTAATGAACCCACATAGAAATGGTAGCGTACAAAAAGAAATTGACTATAATCTATTTTTTAAGAATCATGTGGATACGAATTTTCGTAAGTATGGATCCTTAAAACGATTTTTATAAAAAGATGATTAACGATCAACCTTTTCTCGACCCCAATTTGGGGAAAATGTACATTCAAAAAAATGTTCGCATGAAACTTCATTTATTATAATTCAAAGTTTTTCGTACAATAATTCAGATTCAGACAGACCCGGTTTCGTAAAAAAAAAAACTTATTGGAAAAGTTTGCACATTGTCCAACATAAAGAAAAAATATATATTTAGAAATCGCTGGAGTAATTTCACTATAATTTTACATACATTTACATTAGCCTTATAGCCATTAGCCTTTAGTTCATTTGGAAAGGCCCAGGCTCCAGGCCTTTGAGGAGAAGGTTTGGAGGATATTCCACCACGCTGCTCCAATGCGGGTTGGTGGAATACACATGTGGCATAATTTCGTTGATATTAGACACACACAGGTTTCCTCGCGATGTTTTCCTTCACCGCCGAGCACGAGATGAATTATAAAGACAAATTAAGCACATGAAAATTCAGTGGTGCTTGCCTGGGCTTGAACCCGAAATCATCAGTTAAGATGCACGTGTCAGATTAAGTAAAAAAATAAATAAATAATTGGACAATTACAAACAAGGCTTACACTATGTATTATGTTTTAATCGATTCTGTAATAACAATATTTTAATTTAAGTTATTTTTGATTTGTATTGATAACATTGGTATTCAATAAGAGGGTACTTTGACTTTTCTGTTCATTATTGTGAGTCACGTGATTTGTAATGACCCTTATATAAGTGATGGAAGCTCGGTTCAGAACACTTTTACTTCGACTTTTACTTTACACTTTACTCTTCTTGGAGCAGCAAGGTGCTAATATTTAAGGTACGATATAATTTTGTGATATAATATAATTGTTATTGCTTGTTAAATTATTGATGAATATATGAATTGTGTTTTTGCAATTATCAATATACAAAGTTAGTATTATATATACAAAGTTAGTATTATATATACAAAGTTAGTATAATTGTATTTAACTAAAATGACTGTATTTTTGGATATTGAAAAAGAGTAAATGCTGAGTTTTTTACCGGTTCTTCTCGGTATAATCTACATTCCGAACCGGTGGTAGCTTTACTTTAAATAGTTTGTTAAATGACGATTCAAAGGTGCTTGTAAAAGCCTACTTGAATAAAGTATATTTTGGTTAAGGTAATTGGTTTTATTATAATTATTAATTGATACAATATTACGATAACTTCAGCTATTAGAATGGCTAAATAAATATTTATGTTTTATATATAATCTCTTATTGTCTTATAACCATAAAATACAATAAAGAAATAGAAATTATCTTATAATATCCTGACATAATGTATTAAGTCTCTAAAAAAAAATCTAACACACGCGTTCTAACCACTGGGCCATCTCGGCTCATTATATTATGAGAACATTGAAAGAAAGGTTGAATATGAAATATTATTGCGTAAATACTCACAATTTTTATTTGAATCATACAAGTAGGTCAAGTGCAAGACACACGTGATTACGTACTATTGCGTTTCTCCACGATGTTTTCCACCGCCGAACCTGAGATAAATTACACACACAAATTAACCATTTGAACCCGCAATTCTCGGTCAAGATTCACGTGTTCTAACATTCAGTGTTAAATATCAGGCACGAATAAAATAATAACAACGGCTGATTGTAATAAATTAAACAAAATAATTTATCCTTTATTACGAGTATAACTATATATTTAACTTGGTGGTAGAGCTTTGTGCAAGCCAGTCTGGGTAGGTACCACCCACTCATCACATATTCTACCATCAAACAGCAGTACTCAGTATTGTTGTGTTCTGGTTTGAAGGATAAGTGAGCCAGTGTAACTACAGGCACAAGGGACATAATATCTTAGTTCCCGAGGTTTTTGGCGCATTAGTGATGCAAGGAATAGTTAATATTTCTTTACAGCAACATCGTCTATGGGCGATGGTGACCACTTACGATCAGCATTTGCTCGTCCGCCTACCGATATCATAAAAAAAAATATATGGACTTATTGTAGTAGTATTTATTGATTTCTAGGCAGAATATGTAAAAATACTTTACCGACATACTCTGTAATTAAAATGGTGGAAAAGAGTTACTACTGAGTTTCTTACCGTTTCTTCTCGGTAGAATCTACTTTCCAAACCGGTGGCAGCTTAACATTTAATTCAACACTGTAAAATAACGATTTAAAAGTGCTTATATAAGCCTACTTAATTAAAGAATATTTTTATTTTAACAAAAAAAAAGTATGTAAATATTGAAGTCAGGTTATGTATGAATACCGATACAGCTGACGCACGTCGCGCGTCTGTATTATTCACTAGTTTTCGCTCGCGGTTTCGCTCACGCTTAGAGGTTGTGTCGTCAGTTGTGAGGCATTAAAAAGTAGTAATTAGTAGTTTAGTAGTAGTAAAATTAGTATAGATTAGTTATATATAGTCACACGCTTTTGAATAGCTAACACATAGTATACAAAAATGTCGCGAAAGTCTTACTTTGGCCAAGCTCTCATTTTCCAAATGTCTGAGGTCTGATAAGTTATATGGAGATTCTCTGAGTTCGAAAATTATATTACAATTTGTAACATCATAACAATTCAATCTCAAAGAATATTCTTGACATTTCGAAATCATGTTCTTTCGTTTGTCACGTGTTCAAAAGAAATATTTTTTCCCCAAAAAATACAAGATGTTGAATTTTTATTCGCACAAAAGCCGTTATAACACCGAGTACACTTCAGTTATCAACCCTCATTCTCGAACAACGAACTCCAACGGAATGACTCTGATTTGTGGGAATTTTATTCTAAGATACCGATGGAATTTCAAAGTTTATTATTTACGATCTGCAATCGTATTCTGTTAGAACTCACTGCGTAACTCATGAAATGTTGAGAACTGCCTTATGGTAACAGGCATTTTTTTAAATGGCTTTTATGGAAAACTACCGCGGTTCCATCTGATGAAAATTGAGTTCCAACAAACATGGACATCTACAACATCGATCTTGCACGTAGGTTAATGGTCTTAATGATTTTTTTCTCAGTTATATAATTATTACACATGTATTCTTTCAAAGATATAATTTATTTCAAGGTCGAATTCTGCGGTGAGATTCGAGTTTATTCACAGAATAGCTCTACTACTGTTACCGCGGCCTGTTTGCATTGATACTCGACTGGATTTACGTAGAATTGTACGGCACGCTTTGTTGCAATATGACTTATCGAATTTATACTGTAAAAATGGAAAAAAATATTTACCGGATATTTCAGGCAGAGTTTGATAAATATTTAATTTATTTGCAACAAATCTGTAGCACATGCATAATTCAAGAAATCAGTTAAAAACAAAACCAAACTTATACCAATATCAGATTAACACGATTGTTGTTTCACAGATATGTTAAAATAAATACACGTAAATAAAACGAGAAAAAAATATATATTCAAAATATATATACAATGTAAGCAGTGAATTGAAATTTGAACTTTTCCTTTCACCACCAATGCATCACCAACCATGGGAACTAAGAAACCCTGGTTCACTCACCCTTCCACAATACTAAGTGTTACTGTTTAGCAATCATTGCTATTTATACTAATAAAATAACATATCCTGACTGACTGACTTCCTGACTGACAAACTGATTCATCATCGCCGTGCTTAAAGTTGGGGCCATGAAAATTTGTGAATAGAATCGTTTAATTGAGAAGACTAAGGAATATATTTTGGGAATTCTATCCCTAAGGAGTGAAATAAGGGTTGAAAGTTTGTATGGAAGTCCGTCATTTTTTAAGTTAGAAACATGAAACATTATTTTATGTACTACTGATTAAAAACGAGTAGATAAGCGTAGATAACGTATTTAAGTGTTTCTGGATAGTCTACCTCTAAGGAGTGAGATACATACCAATATATACCAAAAAGAGATCTTTAATTAGCATAATATTTAAAGTTAATCTGTAAATATACTCGTATATTCAACTTTCACGAAGTAGAGCAAAGCGGCGGGGAACAGCTAGTTATTATATATTGTAATTAACATTGTAAAATATAAGAACATTTCTCAAATACCCTTATTAAATATTCCGTCCCAGATCCACGTGGTAGAAAAAAGTAATATATAAAAAAATGTACTCACTCAACTCTCAATCTCTTTATCCATTTGTGTAAACCGAATGAAAATCGGTTCAGTAGTTTTTGATTTCAATTTCAAGCAGACACAGACGCGGCGTCGATAGTTTGTTTTATAATATCTAATAATTGTATTTTATAAAGACGAAAAAATATACTTTAAAGTCGAATAAGTCTTATATAAAGCCAACTCTTATATTTTCCTCTTGCTCGTGTTGCATTCTACAAGAAATCATGGACTTTGTTTCTTTGTTAGTTTTTACTTATTGCGCTACTGAAAGAAACCAACCCACTTAATGAAAACCGTGAATGAGTAAAGCGGGGAAAACAAGACGTTACTTAAAGCGAACATTGCTAGCGACTTATTAGAAACGAGATGAAAAAAACAAAAATAGTTGTATATAAATGTTAAGAGACTTTAAACCCTAAATGAATGTATTTAATAACATCTTAGCAACTAATTATCACTTTTTATGTAAAGCTAGCTGTGCCCTGCGATTTTACCCGCTTGAACTGTTTTGTTCAAAGACATTAAGCATTTGTAAAATTTGTAAAGTCATACATAGGAGAATTTTTAGAAATAATTATTAGATATTTTATTACCAAATAGTACTACATAATATCGTTATTTTCTGGTTTGGAGGCATAGGCACAAGGGACGTAAGATATTAGTTAAGATTTAACCTTAAGAAGGTTGGACGCTTGGAGGAATGGTTAATATTTTACAGCACCAATATTGGCGATGGTGACCAATTACCATCAGGGCGTCTAATTTCCCGTCCGGCTAATTAAATCATAAAATGTAAATTGAGGAATAAAAATTTTCTTCTTATACGCGAACAATTTCATTATTATTGTGTTTATCACGGATTTTTTTTTACATAAACTAAGTATCATTCGCCCATTTCGTATGTAGCTGAACTTGTGGCTTTTGACGTTTATTAAAATTCACCTATAGCTCCCAAACCAATTAAAACCCCACATTACCCCCTCGAGGGATGAATTAAAAAAATGCCTATGTCCTTCCCCGGGACTAAAACTATCTCAATACAAAATTTCATCTAATTCGGTTCAGCGGTTATAATATTCGTACAGTTACACAGACATGATAAACGTCTGGCGTGTTTTACTGTATAATATCGGATATTCAAACAAAATTCTTATGTAAATATTTCTCGAACATTATATTGAAGTTCTATTTATTTTGTTCCGGATATTTAGTTTATCGTGTCTCAATCTCCTCTCGTTCAATCCACTTGATATTATTCGAAATTGCAATCGAGTTTCGAATATCAACGATGGGATTTCTTAGCGCGGTGCCATTTTATAAGCACTCGCTAACGTTTGAAATGTCAAGAGTAATGTACATATTTGACTCTACTATGAACTTTATTTTAGAGTTATCGTTTTAACACGGCTACGAATAAGGTTGTTTATTTGAATTAAATTTATATTACGCGTTTTATTTTGTTTCGAAAGGACTTTTGGATTTATATAGGTTACTTTGTCACTAGATTTATAAACTTTTAGGCTATACCTTAAACCTAATAGCCACGACAGGTAAATTTTTTAAACCAAAATCTTTTTCTGAAAATACATGGTGGCTTTGTGCATGTCACTCTGGGTAGGTCTCACTCATCACATCTTTGAACAGCTATCCAACTATATTCATTGTTATTGTGTTCCGGTTTGAAAGTTGAATCAGGCAGAGACTACAGTCACGCGCATGTGGTGTATTAGTTCCCTCCACCACTCACACACATTGGCGCCAATATGCCAGTTCGACTATATTATTTATATAAAAAAACTTATTTAATAGTTGAATGTACTCTTTCTCTGGAACAATATAAACATTAAATTTAACTTTTTCCACACCTCCTCACTTGTAAAAACACTGTATGTTAAGCAGATTAAAAAAAAAAACACTTATTCCAAAAGTATGAGTGGCATGGGCGATCGAATAATGAAGCCCTCTCTTTGCAACTATTGTAAACCCGTTGATGGCACTTCCTTTTTTCTGCTTTTAACAAAAACCATTTTCTTTTGATAATGCTCCACAAAGTAAATCTTTGAAAATTGTTCATCTTCTACTTCACCTAAAACGTCTAAACTGAAAACGAGATGAAATTCGCTGTGACGTCAAAGGACCTTATCATTAAAGCGGTTTCCGCTCCGTTGACTTATGACGTCAGATCGTAACAGACGTTTCAATTCTTCAACAGAAATATCACAACTATAAAACAATCACCTGCATTTATAAATATGTGAAGATAATAATAAAAATAATTTGGTATCCTATATTCCAAGGTCAGAAGCGTTTCGACGATTTATGTTTTGGTTGGTATGTATATAATATATATGTCTTTACTATAAGGGTACACGATAGCCCCAAAAGGCCGATATATTCGCTTATATTGTACCCTTTGGTATATGATATTAAAAGGAATGAGGCTTGAAGCAGACTGAAAAAGACATCTCCAATTTCGAACTGCCAGAACCACTGAAAAGAGCCCAATACGACCCTAGGAGGGGCCCCGGAATAGCCTATAATAGTCCATAATAGTGACTAGACAATTTATTAGCTTCCTACTATTACAACAAACATTGAGAAAGATATGTGGTACCAATCCAGAACTGAACAAAGCCCGACTGGGTAAAATCCTACTGCATTGTGAGTATTATTTATTTCAAAGTATATTGCCATTACGTGGAGCAAGACTTACATTACGTAATTACAAGAGGTAATTTATTTTATATAGAGACATAAACTACAGCTAACGTATTAAGAACAATAATAAACTATAGATCCTCAGTCAGGTAATCCTTTTACGGCGTACTTGCATTAATATTACCTTCTGTAGACGTCATTAAGGTAAATATAATATTGTTATATCCAATATTAATATAAAAACCTGAGTCTAGACATCAACATAAGTTTTACCACTAATGAGTTTCTTGACACTCTAAATCAATTAATGGTGGTGATTCAACACGTTGGATTGAAAACATTTTTAATTAAGAATTTTCATTTTAGAAGCAACATTTTTATATGTGTCATATTAATTATGACATTTCATGACAGATATTACTTGTGAGACTTGTATTACATTAAGTGTCATAGTTCGTATACATTGTTCGTCATATTATATATATCTATATATAATGTCGAAATATCGAGCTCCACCAAATAAAATTAAAAAACACGGTAAGTATCTTTCGTTTTAAATACTTGAGTATGAAAGCATGCTATTATTTAGCGTCCAGAATTAAAACGGATTTTATAAAAAAAAAAAACTAGAATTTATCTTAACAAAAATTAAACACCAAGTCAAACTAACTGAAGTCTTACTTATATACTGGTCTAGATATATATGCATATATTATAATCTGCTAAAGAGCGAATATAAAAGAAAATTACTAATCTTTTACTTGATTATGCACAGTAGGTATAAGAAACCACGATCTAATTTAAAGTTAAAAATAATTTATTATATATATATAACATAATTTAAAAGGTAGTTTTTAATTAAAAATATAATAACATGATTTCCGATTGGATAAATCACTACACTATCACTATATCTATATATCGAGCAGTCAGGAATAATGTAGGTTTTTTATCATTAGTTCCGGAGATTAAAGATAGGCATAAAAACTAGATAATTATTTATATTTACTAATATTCAGGGCTGACATTAGGGATTATTGTAAATCCCTTTCGTTTTAATTTTATACCGATAAAACTCTTTTTGCGCTCATTACATTCACGAAATTCACGAGATAATTGCATGTCACTGTCACATGTCAATCATATATCGATCTATTTAATCTGTTGAAACGAAATTTTTACGGAAAGACAGCGGTTTTTATAAACTAAAGCATTAAATTTAAAGAACTGCACCATAAACTTCAGAATTATTTATAAAATATGATAAATAAATAAATACAGTACTATATAACTGCTGATCGTTGGATAGAAAAAGCATAGAAATGTGATTGCTGAACGAAAAGGGCGTGTAAGGGACACGTGAGTGAGATCCAAATTTTTCTGACTGTACGCACACACTTGAGTCGTAAAATTCATGAATAATTTCAAGGAATACCATTTATTGCAAAACATCTCAATAATACTTACCTACATACAGTTTAATTTACTCTTCTTTCGAAACTAACATATAATTTAAAAAACGAATCCATATCACATCAGATTTTTAATTACGTTATCGATTTTTAGTTCTGGCGTGTGCAAAGATCTTTCGTTTTCAGCTTAGAATACCAAATTATTTTTTATTTTTTGTAATATAGCTATGACATTTATTTAAAATAAAACAATTGTCCTGTATATAAAGAAAAATGGAACCATAACGCGGTTCTATTTTTCTTTGATGTCGATATTTCTGTGATCGTGGAAAAATTAACAACGTGTGCGTATTTAATAACTTTATTATAAAACAGCTTTTTCATAGCTAGGGAAAAAAATTCAAAATAGTTTAAAAGAATATGACATGACTTTAGAAACATTTTTCCTTGAAACATTTTCATTTCTCTTTTACCGTTGAAAACTTTTCCAATCGAAATAATGAAGCTAAATAAAAAGAAGGAACATACAGAATCGCTTATAGCTGCTTGTATATTGTAGTGACACTCGCTAGCTAATGAGCGTAACGGAGTTATGTTCCAAGCAACAGGTGCTCCCCTTTGTCTCCCACCACCCACCTGGGCACAAGAACTTTGAACTTTGTATATTATAAACAATAACTTAAGTTTCATTTATTAAATTGTCTTATTATTATAGGTAGACTTATTTTATCATCCTTGTAAGCAGATCAATTTGCCAGAACAAGTATAGGATTCAGTACCGTTTGCACAAAAATCGGTATAATTGTTTAA
The DNA here is from genome assembly GCF_905147765.1 of Vanessa atalanta. Taxonomy (NCBI): domain Eukaryota; kingdom Metazoa; phylum Arthropoda; class Insecta; order Lepidoptera; family Nymphalidae; genus Vanessa; species Vanessa atalanta. The sequence goes on along the minus strand of NC_061894.1, from coordinate 3,285,286 downwards.
AACTTATTTATATATCTAAATAGAGTGTCGCATTACAAAATAACTAAAACATGATAGCCGAGATAGCCCAGTGGTTATTTAGAAGTGCATCTTAACCGATGACTTCGGGTTCAAACTAAGGCAAGCACCACTGAATTTTCATATGATTAATTTGTGTTTATAATTCATCTCGTGCTCGGCGGTGAAGAAAACATCCTGAGGAAACCTGCTTGTGTCTAATTTCAACGAAATTCTGCCACATGTGTATCCACCAACCCGCATTGGAGCAGCGTGATGGAGTATGCTCCAAACCTTCTCCTCAAAGGGAGAGGAGGCCTTAGCCCAGGAGCGGGAAATTTACAGGCTGTTAATGTAAAAAGAACAAACGAGCCAACTTTATTATCCTGGTGTACGTGAGTGACAGTAACTCTTGACACTCGACAAACGTCATACTACTTTACTAGCGTGCATGTACTTTATTTTTTTCGACGCGTTCTCAACTTAAGCCGTTTATTTAAATATAAAAGTAATCGATATCGATAAAGGTTTAACGGTTAAATTTTTTCTACTAAAACAGCAAAATAGCGTTTAGTCGGTCTATAATTTAATATCTAAAGCCTAAATTCTATTCACCAATAATTTCTGTTCCCTGGAATATTATAGGCATTGTTACCAGGAATAAAGCCAACATAAGCTGCTTATAGATCTGCCGCCGTATAGAGGCACCCCAGCCAGCCGGAAACAAATGTCACATTAGTCTCATTAATCATTTTTCAAAGAGTACAAACGATTTTACAAAATAAATTTTATATTCATTTCTTCATTATTGCTTAGATGTAATAAAATAGTATTGTTTACATAAGGAGAAAAAAGTCATGCCACTGGTAAAAATTACCTTTGCTCTTATCGGTAAATTTAAATTTCCCTCTACTTTTTATTATTATCATTTTCAATTTCATGTTGACCAACATATTATAATGATCAATTAATTTAAAACGTGTAATCTCGCTTGAACCTAAATCAATTTTATTTTACGAAAACTCTACATATTTGGTATTAGAGCTGTCTTTATAAACGCAATTTCATAAGGTAAATATCAATTTAATAGGTCTGACATAATGTCCGTTGTAACTTACCGTGTAAATGGTTAATAATAATTGGGTCTCGAATAATGATCCTTAGCTGTCTAGATTTTTTTTTTAAGACAGCTCTCGCACTGGCCCTACCGTATGTACTCGAATACTCGACAATAAAATCTTTTATCATCTTAATGGTGTTTGCATTTCCGATCTTAACCTATCATTTGGAAATTCAGAGAGGCATTCCAAGCAACATTTAATATATTTAAAGAAGATTACAAAGAAACAGCTTTTCTCGAGAAAATATTTTTGAGACTGCTTGCTTGACTTTCTTTTATAATAAAACAACTCTTAATCGTTTTTGTACGGTAACCGATTAAAAAATCATATTCATATGCAGCTCGGTTTAGCTTTAATCTTGAGTCAACGTGTGCAACAATTTCATCCGAGGATATTAATGTGCTCTCCGGATTAAAAAAATGTATCCCGATATTAAACACCACGCGAATGCCACAGAGTAGCTTATATTAAGTAATAAATTGAGTATTTCGAGTAACTTTTATATTAAATTATTAATAAAGTCGTCTACGGACATTAAGATATCTGCATTGTGCATTAGTATGCAAACCGATATAATAATTTAAGATGAACGGATGCGCCTTTGTTAGCGAATAGACGTTTAAGCATATCATTGTTAGGAATATGTCAAATCATTAAAAAGTAGTAAAATTATCTATAAAAATCTCACCATCTTTGATCGGTATCCATTATATTTAGCAGTATGCTAAAAAGCTATGGTTATGTACCCTCGTCAAGTTGTCACTAGTCACTATATAAATAAAATATCAAATCTTGCCATCGCGATGTAGAAATGTCAAAGGTTCAAACATGACATAACGCCATCTAATATTCCGAAGAAAGAATAAACTAATTAATTACCTGTACATTATAACTTCGATTGGAACCCGTGATTTTGTCGTAATCCACTTCATCTCGCTCCATTTATTTTTATTATTTATTAAATACCAAGAATAAACATAACAGCTTAAAGACGCCAAGTTCATTATTCTAGTGGTTTCATCTAAAGTGATCTTAATATAGTCGAGTGATAGCGGGCGATAGTACAACTCCGTCACAATATTACTTGTGGAAATTGTGTTATAGGCATACGGCAACCTTAGGCTGTACATTTTGTATATATAAACATTAACTCTATATAGAATGCTCTAAATAAGTTTATATTTACAAATACTATAACTATAATAATTATTATTATAAATAGTATAAAACAAAGTTGTTTTCTGTTTCTGTCTGTATCTCCGCTTTCTTCTTCCAAATCACTAAACGGATTTTGATACGGTTTTCACTAATCAAAAGAGCGTTAAACGAGCAAGGTATATGTATATAATTTAAACAAAATTCCTGAACGATGACGTTGTTTTAACCAAAAATATGTTTTCGTACGCTTACACGGCTAACAATGGCTAAACTTAGGATATATCAAAACAATTTAATAGAAATTTGTAGATATTTAAAATTTGTTTTCATCTATTAAAGAACACTAAAGAGTATGAGATTATTTGCGAAGACATTATCCCATCAAAAACATAAATGTAAAAATGAGAGCCAAGTTAAATATTATGATATATACCTTGGTTGTTGTCTTCAACGACAAAAGAAGTGAGATCAAAATTTGTGCCAAGTTAAAAAGTCCTTTCTGAAATTTATTTATAACTACATAAAATATCATTTCTTCTTATAACTTGGGGTAATATATTGTTGCCTATGGTCTGACTTGGCTAGTTCTCATATACAAATTATATTATAGCCTTCGTAAGTTCTAAGCCTTTACAAATGAATTATAAACACAAATTAAGCAAGCCAATATTCAATGGTATCTGGTTAAGATTCATGTTTTCTAGTGACTGGACCATCGCAGCTCTTAATGTACGTTAATACTAACTAAGCAATACTGAGCTGTCCTCCATTCTTCTTAGATGTTCTGAGTTATAATTTGTTATTCTAAACACAAACTACAAGTTGTGTTTATAAACATATAAGAACTAGCCAAGTCAGACCTTAGGCAACAATATATTACCCCAAGTTATAAGAAGAAATGATATTTTATGTAGTTATAAATAAATTTCAGAAAGGACTTTTTAACTTGGCACAAATTTTGATCTCACTTCTTTTGTCGTTGAAGACAACAACCAAGGTATATATCATAATATTTAACTTGGCTCTCATTTTTACATTTATGTTTTTGATGGGATATCACTACTTTTTGTATATAAATTATTAGTAGGTACTTATTAATAACAAAATTAATACCAAATGGTTTTTGTTAAGCTATTCTATTTTCCTATTTCCTACGTTTACGGGGTATAATTGTCTTTTTTTTGATACGTTCTTATTTTTCTTGTAGGTACCTCTGAAATGTTCGAGTGAATTGCCCATTCAGTTTCCGGTTTTTTTACGCGTTTTCTGTTTATACTTAATTTGGCCAAGTAGGGGTGGTATAACGTGCGCAGACGGTAGTACTCTACAATAGAGCTCTCTTGTGTCTTGATTTGACTTGGACCTAAATTGACAAGATGTACTCCATCTAAAGTTTTAACTCTGGAGAGGCCAACGTAAGCCTGCTCTTTACTAAATATAGAGGAGCCTATGTCGAGAAGAGCACCGTCAAGGCGAAGGCCTTTTGATTTGTGTATAGTAGTAGAATATGCTAAGCAAATAGAGAATTGTTTCCTTTGAACATATATGTACATTACTTAATATCTGTAACTTGGTTTTGACTTCTAGTTCGCAAATTAAATTATGTTTAAATTGAATTGTTATTTTACGTGCGCTATTGTTCATTTCGACGTCCCCAATGTACCTTCTCTATTTTTCCATTGGACCCATTCACCAGTCCTGCTGACTGCTGACATGAGCAAGCTTGCTGACATCAGCAAGCTTGCTCGATACTGTTCTTCCAAGCAATAAGAATCCCCGTTTGTAGCGCTAGAGTACAAACTTAAATCATTCCAATTACGATATACATACTTTACTACAGTCTCACGAAACCTATTTTATTGTTGTATACTAGTATACTCAAACAAAAAATATGCAGTCGAATAGACTAGGCAGCTTTCATCGTAAGGCATTGAAATAATTCTTATAAGCGCGGTTGCCACTCGCTCAGACACGTCCGCGTTAAGGTTTAATCGCAACGCTCCTATCCCGCTGCTCCGGCGTCGCATCGCGCGCCGTGTACCGAAATGCCTATTATTATTATTATTATTTTAAGTATAATTATTTTGCACCATTGATATGCGCTAAATGCTAGTTAATAACGTAATAAATACGAAAGTCGGCTATACTCATAAGTACTAAAACGGAAATATTTGGATTTAAAAAACTTAAGGGTGGTATTCAACTTGTTATATATTCACGTGAAGACCTTAAAATCCACATTAAGACCGGCTGTCATAAGTTTTGATTGCTGGTTCTTACATCATTTTTTTTATTGCAGTTACTACAGGAACTAAGTATATAAGTGTTCTTAATAGACCTAATAAAATGAAAAATTATAATAAAATGATAAAAAATTACCAGTTTCAGATTTTTTCCTTTATATTGGCCTAATTATCTACCTGCATGCCAAATTTTAACTTTCTAGGTCACCTGGAAGTAGGATATAGTTTTGATCTATAGGTCAGTCAGTGATAAAAATGACGATTTTTAGACGTTAATATCTAAATAACCATTTGAGATGTGTTTATGAAATTTGGAACACATATGTATCTCGCGAGTCTCAATATATGAGCCAAATTTGACACATTTATGTCAAATAGTTTTTGAGTTATGAGGAGGTCAAAAGTGGCTCCAAATGGTTCGTGTAATATTACACACGGTGCTGCTTGCCAGTTCTGTTACTAGAACTTGGCTGACACGCTACCGCGTGTCTAGATTCTTAAATACATTATTAATCCTTATTCAGAATAATATGGAAGTTAACAAAGTATTAAAATTTAGACTAAAATATTTACGTATTATTAAAATATTTAAATATTACGTTTGGCGCGAAACGCGTAGGCGGATAATTAGGTATAACAATAAAATTTTGACCTTTGCAATCCAAACTTTGGAGCCATATACAAACTTTGATCTGTTTCACAATAAAATTACGACTCGAACGTTTTCTCAATATTTCTCATTTATGACATACTTATATATACTGATAAATAAATTTAGTAATAAACCTTATAAAATAACCATGCCTACATAATATTTCCTTGTTAAGTGCACTTCTCTTTTTGTTTATTAATAAAATACAACCCAAAAGTTATATTATTTTTTATGTAATTAGGTACCTAGGCGGACGGGTTAATGAACCACGGTATGGAAAGCGGTCACCACCGCCCATATACATTGGCGCTGTAAGAAATAATAACCATTCCCTACACATAGCAATGCGCCATCAATCTTGAGAGTTAAGTTATTATGCCCTTGTACCTGTAGTTACATTGGTTTACTCAACTTTCTAACCGGAACACAACAATGATCAGTATTGCTGTATCGTGGTAGATTATCTGAGTGGGTGGTACTTACCCAGAATTGCATGCAAAATGCCCTACCACCAGGAGCTACCTACTAAACGCGTCGCATCTTCTGTATAGAAATATATGTATAAGTATATTTTAATATGGCTTACTAGTTTGTTTTCAGTTATTACAAATACAAAATGAAAATTTTTAATCCCCTTCGTGCACTAGATAAATCACTATTAACGGGTATATTTTTATGGCCTTTCCGTGAACACCTCCGCCTTGAGTTCCCAAAGGTTCATACTATCCTAGTACTTAGTATGTATTCTGAGAAAATTTATTTGTATAACAATTATTATAACATTTAGGCTGTTTAGCAATAATAATTAAATAGTTATATATAAATAATGACCGCGTGGAAGCGAGGATGCTAGCAAATTCCGGCAATAAATGAATCAGCCCACCTTTCACCAGTGAGGGCATATTTGGCGTGTTATACTTTTAATGAGGGTTTTTGCAAGTCCAAGTGACCAAGTCTATTAAAAAAAATATCTAAGAATTTCTTAAAAAAATATCTAAGTTTTCAAAATTGAGTTTTTTTAGTTTTTTCATTACGATAACATAAACCACGACGATAATTTATAGCATTAAAGTATTCCCTATTAAGATTCTTTAAATACAATTTTATTTTTTTATATTTTTATATCTTTCTCGGAACCAACGTACCGAGCGTGGGAAATATGAGCCAACGCCTACTGAAACATTTTGCATTATAAGTGATAAATATATATAACGTTGTATTTCCAGAGCAATATATCAATATATAGGTACACAATACAATACAATATCATTTAAAAAAGCGTGTGTGATTGTTAAAAGAAATATTTTTTAAGCTTAACTTTAACTTTTTACAGGCACAAGGGACTTCTTAATTTCCAAGGTTGGTGGCGCATTGGAGATGTATATTAATGAAATGGTGAATATTACCTATATTTCGTCTTATCTTTGGATTGTGGTGACCGCTTGCCATCAGATTGTTCATTGAGCCATCCTCCTACTTATCGTTAATACAAAATATATACTGATAGTATCTGGACACGTTTTACGATACAATTGGTACAAATTTATACCGTGACGAGAAATTCAGTGTGTACCTACGTTGTTATTTATTTGGCTATGTACATGATGTCTATTAGCTAACTATATTACTGAAGTGACACTACACTGGGCCTGACAGACGGCTCGTAAACATGGTTGGGCCACGGATAGAGTAAAATAGTTCTTTTTTTTTTTGAAGTCTACCCTTTTCGTATGTCATAATTGTTTGTCTGGCGATCCTTTATACTTAGTACAAGATATTTCTGTACTCACGTATTGTAGCTTTTTTATTGTAATTATACTTTAAAGAAATATATTTGGAGGAACATATATCAATAGCAACATCCGATGTCTCCTGATGTAATGTACGAATATATAAATACCGTAAAAAAAATCTTGTTTATAATAATTTTATTATTAAAATTATTAGGATATGTTTAGAACGGCGTTTAGTGACCCCACCGCTCTATACCGTATATATATCGTATATAAGTGTTATAGGATGTGGCTACAGGCTGTCTGTCAATAGTTTGAAATGACGCGAAGCGATATTTTTATTTATGGTGACGTTATTTATGATGATAAGGTGTAACTTTGTTTGCAGTCAAATTCCATGATGTATTTATTTCAAATACTGATACTAAATATACTTCATGATGTCTTACGTTCGTATTTTTTCAGTCATTAGACAATACAAACCGCTATGTCCTTGCGTTTTAAATCTGTAATATCTTCGAAAATATTCATTTAAAATACATGCTCTAAAGGACCATATTGATCTATATTCAATGCAAAATGTATTTAAGGTACTCAATTGGATAAGAATCAATGCTGTATTGCTTAAAATCGCTTCGAAAATAAGCCATTACTTCTCGTAAAAAGTAAAGGATAAAAAATAGTTATTGTGAGATCCCTAAGAGATAGACATAAACCATAGCGGTCTGTTTTGAAAACTTTTTTAAGTTGTACAATATTTTAGTAGATTATTTTGATCTATCTCGTAGGGTCAGCCAGCTTTTGCAATGTAAGCGGAAAAAATGTGTTTATATTTACGAAATCACTTTAGAAATCTTTAAAATAATGAGTGTTTCTCTACTATATTGTGCATGTATTATATAAATAAACCTTCCTCTTGAATCAATCTATCTAAAAACCGCATTAAAATCCTTTATATAACTTTAAAGACCTAAGCATATATAGGGACAGAGAGCGGTAAACGACTTTGTTTTATACTATGTAATGATTGGTTGCACATTCTGACTTCGTACTGAGTGATGACGACGTCCTGATCGATTACGACCACGGTGGCCAATCTCTAGAGAGACGAAAAGAGTTCAGGCACAGGACCAACGACTTTTAATTTTGCTAAAAACAATATTAAGAACAAAGTTTAAAAGCAAAATGAACAAACATTAGAGTAATAGCCTGTAAATTTCCCACTGCTGAGCTAAGGCCTCCTCTCCCTTTGAGGAGAAGGTTTGGAGCATACTCCATCACGCTGCTCCAATGCGGGTTGGTGGATACACATGTGGCAGAATTTCGTTGAAATTAGACACAAGCAGGTTTCCTCACGATGTTTTCCTTCACCGCCGAGCACGAGATGAATTATAAACACAAATTAAGCACATGAAAATTCAGTGGTACCCGTTATCATCGGTTAAGATGCACGCCTTCTAATCACTGAGCCATCCCGGCAAAACGACCACTAATTTTTATATGTATAGGATAATAAAAAAAAAAACAATTTAATCGACTATATTTGTATTCAAATTAAAAAAAAATAACAATCAATAAGAGTTCATAATATCAAGGAACTAAATAATTATAATAACAGATAAAATCAATTATTTATTACATAATTCAAAGACAAAAAACTTATTCGTAATCTTCGCACTACAATCAATAACTAGTATTTAAAAATAACTTAAATTAGTCAATTAACTATCTAGCTTTTTCTAATTTACAATTATTTCTATAATCAAATTAAAATTGTGTAAAATAAAGCTTCCCTTCGGAAAATATATTTTTATATTTTTTGTACTAAGAATGCATGCAAACAGCCCGATTGATTTTAAGATCCATAAAATCTATTTAATACTGTGAGTAAACGCAGTGCATCTGAACTATGAAGTGCGCTTAGTGTGCGAAAGTAGTGTATAAAAAGTGTCCTACAAAATGTACGAATTCTATAGTGCGTTACCAGAGGTAGAGAGTTTGTGGAATCGCGCTAATATTGTATAATTATCACTATTGAGTTCTCAATCTTGTTCGGTTACTATTAACATTATATACTGATTATTACTACAAGAGTAGCAGTACCAGGGGGGTAGTAATAATTAGGGATGCATCCGATACCGATACCGATATATCGGCGATACAGCAGGTTTTCCGATATATCGGTATCGGCGATATTTTTCTGGCCGATACAACGATACTGTTCAAATTACATGTTTAAAAAAAGTAATGTAATCGCGCCTCTTGTTTTGTCATTTTCGTTGCAAACAAGATAATACTTTGTTTTTTAAACAATTTTTTTTTAATTTCATTAATGTTTTTTTTAGTTACTAACTCCTATTAATGAACCTAAAATCTGAGCTTAATTACCAATATTCACATTCCAAGTCTCTAACATTTTATTTTAATATATTTTTTAAATAAACACAATCAATCAACATGTCGACTTACATTTATTTTACCTTTATTTAAATTCGATAAGTGTATAGGTATCGGTATCCCCGATATTTTTCTAAGAGTATCGGTAAGGCGTATCGATGCATCCCTGGTAATAATATAACTGATCAGAGACAATGAGGTTTAGATATAGACAAATTTACTTGTTTTTACTACATTAGTAAAAACAAGTCATTTTGTATTTTTAGGGTTCCGTAGCCAAATGGCAAAAAACGGAACCCTTATAGATTCGTCATGTCTGTCTGTCCGTTCATATGTCACAGCCACTTTTTTCCGAAACTATAAGAACTATACAGTTGAAACTAGGTAAGTAGATGTATTTTGTGAACCGCATTAAAATTTTCACACAAAAATAGAAAAAAAAACAATAAATTTTGAGGTTCCCCATACCATAGAACTGAAACTCAAAAATTTTTTTTTCATCGAACCCATACGTTTTGGTCAGTTGGATAGGTCTTCAAAAATTATAATAAGATTTCAATTATCATTTTTTTCTAAGCTGAATAGTTTGCGCTAGAGACACTTCCAAAGTGGTAAAATAAGCCCCCCCCTTGTAACTTCTAAAGTAAGAGAATGATATAACTAAAAAACTACTTTACCATGCAAATTTCCACCCAAAACGGATTTGAACGAGAGCTAGTAAGTAGTTTTTTTTAATAACTACGTCATAAATCGAAAACCGTAATTTACCTTTCATTCAATCAACACAAGTATAAGAAAAAAACATTTAATTCCATAAACATAAACCTTGTTACTTGCTGCTACGGAACCTTTCGTGGGCGAGTTCGACTCGCACTTGGCCACTTTTTTTATGTTATTGGTGGCAAATGAGCATAAAGCTCCCCTGATGGAAATTGATTACCACCGTCCATGGAGATCTGCAACACCAGGGGGCTTGCAGGTGCGTTGCCGGCCTTTAAGTAATGAGTACGCTCTTTTCTTGAAGGCTCGGTAAAACCACCGGCTAAAACTAGTCCATTTCAACCCCAAAAAAACGCAAGTTTCGATAGCCGTCACAGATTGTATCGGAATACTTCAGTTCTTTCTTAGTACTTCCTTCCTTCCGCGGTCAATTGGAAGTCAAAGCCAAATTGGCATAAAAAAAGGTCGGTGTGCTCAGCAAGGCAAGACAGGCCCTTCGCCTAAGACTATACAAGGCGCAAATTCGGCCTCACATGGAGTACTGCTCTCACCTCTGAGCGGGTGCTCCCAAGTACAAGCTCCTTCCATTTGACCGTATCCAACGAAGAGCAGCTCAAATTATCGACGATCGAGCCCTTTCCGATCTGCTTGATCCTTTGCCTTTGTGTAGAAATGTTGGATTGGTATTCCTTCCTCAAAGGCCGGCAACGCACCTGCAAGTCCCCCGTTGTTGCAGATAGGCGATGGTAGTCGCTTTCCATCGGGTGAGATCGGCCTCCTGCTCGTTTGCCATAGTTGGCAAACGAGCAGGAGGCAAAAAACATTTTTATTTTTTAATTAGTTTTTTTTTATTAGAATACCTAAATTTCCAAATTGCCCCGAAGCTTTAGGAGTTTCAGGAGTTCAGCAGGTCACTTATAACTTACAATAATTAAGGTGAGTGATAGAGCAGCGAGATTTGATTTATATTTATTTACTAATTCGGCGAATTCGTATCAATGTGTCGTGTTGACCTTGTCTTAGCCGCAATCGACGGTACAAAACCTGTCGCTAATCGACCGTGTTCTTTGTTTTATTTATTACTACAATATAAAAAACATTAATATATTAATACTATCTTCTGTAAACCACAAATATTTTCGATTCGGAATATTGTCGTAAAGCAAATTTTAATTTATACTACATAAAAAAAGAAAATCATTCATTGGTTCTTTAGCTGAAATATTATTAAAATTGTCGTTATTACAATATAACGAACCATTGGAATTATACTATTGGATTTGTAAATGATTTTACAAAAATCTTATGAAAAACTATTTATAACGAATTTCGTCTATGGTTTCGTTCTATTTTAAAAACTGCAATTTTTTAAGTCGATTGTAAGTTACTTTTCTTTGCAGATTAATTTGCAAAAAATTGTACGTGCTCTACATAAAGACAGGCATTACTTTAAACATATAGAGAGTTAGAACTGAAGTAGAGGACAATTTATGTTTGATGTTCACTTGATTCTTCAAATATCACCAACACACACTTTGTTACACACACTTTTATTGACAACTTAGATTATTTCCGGAACTTGTCAACAAAGAATTTCGCTTAAACAACTTGACAATTTTTTTTTTTTATGGAGACGCTACTTTATATTTGATGAAAAAGTACCTCTAATTAAACCGCTATTTTTAATAATAGAAGAACGGAAAAAAAACCTAACTATTCAAAACCATTTTTATCGATTATCAATTAAAACTGAACTTTGTCATTTAAATTTTTAGTCGATAGAACATAAATAAAACCAGAATAAATTCGTTATAAATAGCTCTTTATTTATTATCTGTGGCGAATTTAAAAAAGGTTTTTCGTGAAAGTCCTCTTTATAATCTACAACTTAAACCTAAGAGTTTTGTTCAACTCAAACACCAGGTATAAGCCCAGGTTTTCTTCCCGGCCAGGCTTCCTTTGCGTATTTCTTCTTCTTGGGTTCACTCGATGGCCCTGATTCTTCTGACGCTGAAAGAGTATTAAAATATTTTATAATAAAAAATACAAAATGTGGTACCACTTAATTTTTGACTCAATAATATATTATATATGAAATGGAAAGGAAAGAATTAAACCTTACATAACAATTTTAGCAATAGCCTAATATAATGTATAACAAATATGCACATAAACTTTATAATTTTTGACAGATAACCATTTCAATGAAAAAAGACTAAGAACTAAAATTTCAATGCAATATTTACCTAAAAATTTATATAGATCTATTGTTTAGGTAAAGGAAACAGCCAATTTTACAATTAATAATATTAACTTAAGAATGTTACGTATGACAATGTATTTAAATTTGGCCAAGAACCTTCTCGGGCTCGAGCAGACGAACAAATGGGCCACCTGGTGTGAACTAAATTTTTTTTAACCATTCCTTCCATAGCTGAGCTACTGTCCGATGGGAACTAAGATGTCATGTCCCTTGTGCCTGTGGTTACATTGGCTCACTCACCTTTAAAACCGGAAACAACAATACAAAGTATTCCTAGATGGCCCTAGAATGACTGATGGGGTGGAAGGTAGCTACACAAAGAGGCTTGCACGAAACCCTATCACCAAGTACGAAGCCCTACCATCAATAACTTCATAATAATAGTACAAACCTGTATTTGGTAGTGGTGGATGAACATTTAGATGTGGCTCCGGTCCTTCTAACTCAACATCAGGTGCAGGATTCGGTAACAGCAGGCCCAACCTTGATGCAAAAAATATTTTTTTTAATACATAATACATGATTACACATTCGTGTTCTGGAAGGCAGATATTTAAAAACTGTCAACTTCAATCTATTGACATTGTTATTAAGACATATACGTATATATATATTTAATAGAACCATCAATTAAATCACTTTTATTTTTGTAAATCTTGTACTAGGTAACTCGGTAACACATTCTACATTCACAGTCAGAGCATAAAATTGACTAGTTATATTGACATGAATGACAATAAATTTAACTTTACGAAAACAAAAAAAAATCATGTATTCATATAATTAGTGGGGTTATTTTTTTAATTGATTTTAACAATGGAATAGTACTAGAGTTTAGGAAATGTATTTTAATCTATTATAGATAATTATCAATAAAAAAAATTACCTTGCACCAATTAGACTTAGATGGGAACTTGGAGCTGGAAGATCTGAATAGAGGTTATTGCTTCTTGATATTTCTTGCAGTCTCAATGAATGGTGGTGGTGATCTGAAACGAAACAACACAATACAATTTATCAACTATTTTGTTTTATATTCATTTATGTTGACTGGCAACATTGTACAAATATTAAAACATGTTGTGCATATAAATAGTTATATTGTTTTTATATACTTCATAAATTCTTATTGTTTTTTTTTTATAACAAACATTGATCAAATAAGTATGGATGGAATTTGCAATAAAACTGTACTCCGAGTTGCCATATAAAAATATCCCTATAAAAAATATATTTTCAATTGGATTAGTAACAACAAATATTCCTATTAAAAACAGTCTTAATGCACTCACTTTCGTCAGCACTTTGTAATTTTATCTTCCTGGGTGGAGCATTTGCATTTGGTACTATAGTTGATCGTACCAAGTTTCTAAATCTACCCACAGTTGGATCAATGTCTTCTGGATTAATGATGTCCACTTCCTCATTGAAAGAGACATTACGTTTCTGCTTCTTTGGTACACCACCTGGCATTGATGCTGATCTTTTTGTACCAGTTTGTGGCTGTAACAATTATATGTTTAGTTAGTCAGAATTTCACATTAACCTCAATTGACTAAACATAGGCAGAATGGGTTTAGTCATACAATATTATTTTTGATTGATTTATCGATTCTCGAAACATTTCTAGAAGTTGATAGAATTTTAAATAATAATACTAATTACCTTAATAACATCACTGCCATCATCAGTAGAAATACCCAGCATAGAAATTCTTCTGTTATGTGCTGTGTTGAATTCTGTTAGATTCTGTAATAAATAAGTTTCAGAAACAAAACGTAATTATATTTTATTTATTTTTTGTTTAGAGAAAATGTATTAGGTCTATTCACACTATCAATTTTTATTTGTTATAAAGAAACTATATTATAAGAACTCACATCTAACTCTGTCTGGGTCTCTGGCAATCCAAGTAGTGCACCCTCCATCTCAGAATTGGGTAAATCCTCCATAATACCCCGAGAGTTTCCTGTCGGTCTTTCCCTGAATTAAAAATTCACAGTCAAATTTTTCATATATAATAATTGATGTACGAAAACGGAACGACAAGACAATAAATTTTATCTTTCTTTAAAATTTTTGATGAAACACAACATTCATTGTCACTAGTACTTGTCTATATTTAGGTTCTTACTCTCAAAAATGTGTTCGACAATAAGAACTGTAAAAACAAGCATTCTCAAGTTTAGAACAAAATTTGGGCCAACCGTAATTATGGGTTAAGATGAGGAAATACTGATAATGGGAAAAATATCAAAATAATACCTTTTTAACCTGAATAAAATAATATTTTTGAATCTTACATCAATTACTATGAATTAATCATTCAAACTATTACCTAATCACATAGTTTCTTGTGGAAGCCCCAAAGTGAAATGTTGAGTCAATAGGTAGTTGGGTTGGTTTGTGGGCTTCCAAGCGCATCTGTCCAATATATGTGCCATGAGCTAAAATCAAAATTAAAAAATTGAAATGTATATTAATAATTACAGAAAAACAACAATAAATTTATATTTATTGAATTATATTATATTATAGTCCTTGATAATTAAAATCATTGACCACAGACTAACTAGTCTATAGTCAATAATACTTGGTATATTTTTATTAAAGCTTTTAATATACTTATAATAATCTTCTCTTCATTTTAAAATAAACTTGAGATATGTAAAATAATAAAATTTATTTTAATCTAGACTTTACTTACTGCTGCCCAAATCAACCAAAAACGCTCTGTTCAAATGTTTATGATACACAAATGCTGCATGAACTCTTGAACAACTTGCATGGTCTATACAAAAGTCATTCATTTGTGGGTTCCTACCAAAGAGGTAGCATTTCTTCTCATCTAACATCAATTTCTGTATTAATTTATCTCCTTTTAAAACATCCAAGTGGAGTCCCGTTGGTGGTTTTCCAGCCCTAATAACCGAATAATAAAACAGTTTTTAGATAACAATGCACGACATTTTTATGTAATTATAGACAGCAATGATTTATTCTGTTTATAAAAATATTTTCATTAATGTTATTCGTTTATAAACAGCGTAAATAAAGCGTGATATCTATAATAATAAGATAGTCAAATCAGTATCGAATGGCGGCATGGTAAACTAAATAAATTACCGCGAAGTGATATGTAACCTACCAGTTAGGCACTTCGTAATGGTTTGCCATGTTTATTGCTAGCTTAGGTGTTTATTATAAATGCTATATTTATATTTTGATGTATAAATTCATTGCAAATATAGAAATAACTAATAACATGGTATTGAGCATTAAGATCACAACTGGTTCCTAAACCCTGTCAAGCTGACAGCTTTAATGTCAGTTTTTTTCATAATAGTTCTTCAAACTAATGAAGGCGAAGTAGCACGCCGTAAAGCCTTGATAAAAACTTACTTTAATATTATTATATAAATTTTTTTTCTTCATATTTACATTAATTAGACAGTACAAAAAGATATAATTTAATGAATTGCTTAAATGTTTTAGTATGCTAAAACTAATAAACATATTTTGTACATGTAAATAAATTCCTACATTTACAATTAACATTATTACATTGCTGCACTTGTAAGTGCAGCAATATGTACTTATACTGATTAGGCAGTACAAAAAGACATAATTTAACGAATTGCTTAAATATTTTAACATAATAAAACTAATAAACATATTTTATACGTGTAAATATATACATCCACTACGGACGTATATAGCTTTTTTCAGAGCATACCAAGTAATTTTTCTTCAATTATTCATTTAACGACGAAAATGGACTTTGAATGAACCATCTAGAGACTATGAAAGAATAAATAGGGATCTTTATTATTAATTTGTTTTTGTGATTAGTCTGTTATAAACTGATCAATTGATTACCAAGGTCAAAACCGTTATTGTCAACGTTACCTTTTGAAGCTCATGGTCCCTACCACCACTCTTACTTCTCAGTCTATCACTCAGTAATGATTCCCTTTAAATATAGTAATATATAGGGACATACTGTATGCCTTTATTCATCTCCGATCCGATAAAACTTTCTATACAAATATTATAAATGAACTCTGGCTGTCTGTCTGTTGCCTTTTACAGTTAAACCACTTAACCAAATTTTAAGCGTTCTTTATATCACTAATGCCCCAATAACCTTGGGAACTGAAATGTTACAATAATGATGATAAAAATCTGTTCCAGGTTTATCCCCAAAATAAAATTAAACAAAAAAACACTAAGGAAAAAACCCAATATGTCAATAAAAACCAGACAAATTTTAATTGCCAATAATTAATACAAATTTAGAGTGTTAGTTGTATATATTTATTACATATAAGTATCGGGTGTATTTTTATTGTCTTTCTAGTCACTAAAAGCTAATGTTCGAATTTGGAACAGTCCAGATTCTTGATCAACAATTTACGTCCCTTGCGCCTGTAGTTACACTGGCAAACTGAACAATACTAAGTATTGTTATTTGATGGTAGAATAAATGAGTGGGTGCTACCTTCTTTAATAAAAACACATTATAGTGATTTGAAATTTAAAGCTTAATCTGTAAATATAGGTAAATAAAGAAAATTTGATTTTTAATAAATTTAATACTATTTACATTATAATTATTATAAAAATAATAGCTTCTCACTACCGACGCCATTTGTATTCACTTCAAGATCAATTTCATGACATTACAACAAATCATATCAAGTTTAAGTAACACGGTATAAAGTTATTTCAATATCTCACAATCACACAACAGTCTGTGACATTGACCACCACTAGAAGAAAAACACGTTCACAGCGTGGTTCCGTCTCGCCCGCGCCTGGCCGGTGCGGTTTCCCCACCACGGGCGTTGTGTGTGTCAGAAGAAATGGTGATAAGTATGTGTATGCGAATGTCACATTCGCCGGCGTTTGGCTGGGGTGGTGGCTGGTGGTGTTGATGTGTTTGCTCGGCGACGCCCGCGTCGGGAGCCACTGTCCTCATCAATGAGTGGGGAATCCCAGGCTGATACAGACATAATATAATAATTAAGGCAAATTGAATTTATGGTAAAATATTACATATAATTGACATGATAAGATAAGATAAAATATTTATTACCTGCAACAGAGCTAACTTTAGATTTAGGCGGCTTATCCCTTTGTGATGTTGTTTTTCGGCTAGAAGAATTCTCCCTTGGTCCTGATGCATTTGAATCTCGAGAGTCTCTCCTTCGATCTTTAAGTTTTAAATATTTTAATTTACAAACAAGTCACGAAAATTATACAATAGTTTTCATTTATTTACTTACACGTGACTTATTTGCAATAAACTGAGTAATAATTATTATTTATTACATTTTATTAATAGTCTGTGGTTCATTTTGAAATTGCGAGGTTAAATATCTTCTTCAGTTAACTATTCTGACATTATTTCATCCGTTTGGTTAAAAACAATATTTATCTTGTTTAAAATCAAAAATCCAAAAATTGCAATTATTATACCGAAAATACAATTTCTTTCAAGAGTCCCTGAAGCGAATCCACGATTTAATCAAAATGTAATATCTTTTTTTCCTCGTCCGCTTCTAATCGAACTGGGTATTTAGTTTGATTTCAGATACAATCTATGTACGAAACACGAAAATTTTCGTGCTGATATAGAATAAAGAATTATTTGTTTACCTCGTTCATTTTGAAATGGTTTTCGAACGATGCCACTTCGATAGAAGTGCGGCAGATGATTGGCTTGTCAACTGCCTTCTTTGACTTTATAGATTTTCATAAGAAACTTAATGCATTCGAGATATGGGAACACATTTCTTTTATTACGTATACTAACAATTTTTTTATACGAAAACAAAATATACTGCAAAATATCCGTGTGCAAAAGCACCCAATGCATTGCGTCAATGGCGCAATGGTGCAACTGCAAGTCGCAGGTTCGATCCCTTGACCCTTGGGCTATTGTCATCAGCACTATTATTAAAAGTTTGAAGTATAATTTGAATTTGAGTAAATTTCCTATTAGTCCTATAATGTGGCATTGCTACTATCTGGCAGATACTGAAGCTAATGATGCAAAAAGAAATTGTAAGTATTCACAATTACGTAAATGCTGAAAATAGCTGAAAATCAATACTGTGTGTCGACTGACTCCTTTTGCCAAAAACATTGTACGTGAAAATTAAATGTTCATTATTTGCTTAGATTGGACAGTAAAAAAAATATCAATCTATCTTTCTTTAAATAGTCAATTATCACAGCTAACTCCAGGCCAGCCAAGATAGATTGTAGCTTTTGTAATTTGCATTAAAACAATGACTAATTATGATAGTCTTTCATAGCTGTCCCGACACCGTTTAGGCCTATTGTCCTTACCAATATCTATCTTTACTGCAACGGGATTGTAAAGTTAACTCATAGTTAAAATAAATAATATCCTGTCCATTTTATTATATTTCATATGAGATATATGTATATTACCATATTCCTTTTCCGATTTGATACTCGGTGTGTCTGTGGATGCATGAGAGCTGCCACTTTCCTTCCTTGTCTTTGTAGCGAGTGCACCTATGCTATCCTTACGACCTTAACAATAATAGTATCAAATAAGGTGGACGATTAAATCATAAACAAAAAACTTACTCAAAAACACAAAACCCTACATCCAAGTGTTTGCAATACACAATTATTCTTATGTGCAACTTCAAAAAACATACACTCTGTTGTATAAATGATATCAATAATATACTGATTATTGGCAAATACATAAAACAAAAATAAACCAATTATTTGGTTATTTTATAAATTTACTCTATAAACTAAATAAGGTTGTTTGGGGAATCCCCACAAGAAATTCCCATCATTGACTAAATCATATAATCATATAATACACATATATAAGCCTAACTGGGGTCTGTGTCCCAATAATTGTTGTGTAAAACATAGTTATTGCTATCATGTCATTACTATTTCATGATGTTGTGTGTAATAAGCAAACTAAAATAAAGCTCCCACAAGAAATTTTATTACCTTTAGGTGTACCATCCTTAGAAGCTGTGCCCCTGGAATTACTTCTGGGTGTTGATGTTTTTGGTGATGGACTTCGGCCGTCTAAACAGAACACAATTTTATTTCATTGACCATTTCTTTAATATACTTTTATGAATTTTATACACAATGTGATAAAATAATTAAAAACTACAGTTATATTTACAGTTACCTTCGCTGTCATCAGCTAAAATATTATCTTTACATTTTTGTTTCATCATAGCGCCAAACTCATTCTCCGGTAAGCTAAATGGTACTTCGTGGTTCGGAAATGGTATCGGTTCCGTTTCGTCCAACATCGTCATATCGTATAATGTATCTAAATGTCTCCAAATATCATGTGTGGATATCTCTTTTGTTATTGAGTTAGATAATTTCTCCCAAATACAAGCCATTTGAAAGTGTTTGTTTATGCCAACCGGCTTGTGATTGGCCATCGCGTAAAATAACTGAATCTCCATGTCGACATCCCATTCAACTGTGTCTCCAGTTTTAACCTCCGCTTCTTCCTCACTAGACACCATTTTAAGTTTTTTTTAATTTGACTTTGTTCAAAATGATTTTCAAATCACTATCACAATTTATTAAATGTTTTCGTTTTTGCGTTTCCTACTGCGTAGATTTGACAAGTGACATAAATTATTTTCTTATTATTTATTTCGAGGCTCTGGACACGAGTATTTCAAGGCTTTGATTTGTTTAACACAAATATATTTTTGTATTTCAACAATTTTACTTCACATATTGTGAAAACAATGCTATAAATCAAATTGTACTGAGAACGTAATATTATAAAATTATGTCCTCAGTTCATTATAATATTAAATATGTACGGGGGACATGTTCATTTTAAATTCCAACATCATGCCAAAGTTAAACATTGACTGCATACTCTTTGATTTTGAATTTATAGACGAAATGGATCTCGTATTAAGCACAAATTACATATAAAAATAAGTTATTTTATCTTTAAAGTAAAAAAAATTTAATTCGAAATTTTTTGAATTTAAAAGTTCTTCATCAGGCTTTATTCTTTTGTCACTGTCATTTCACATTTGTCAAATACACTCAACATCAAGCATTTGCATTTTGCAAATTAATATTTAGCATTTTCGTAAGAGATTTTCCCTAACACTTTTCCACGTGTTTGTTTTATTCGTTTTTCCATCTATTACTATAATATGGGTGTAGATATAGAAACTCTTTCGCCTGGAAATGGTAAAATATTTAATTTGTTTTTTTGCTATATTTTAAGGTATATAGAATTAAAGCCGGATCATTTTTTGTAGGCTCAACTTACCCAAAACCCGGTCAAACAGTTGTCGTCCATTATACTGGAACCCTGCAAAATGGCAAAAAGTTCGATTCTTCTAGGGATCGCGGCCAACCATTCAAATTCACCTTAGGAAAAGGAGATGTAATTAAGGGCTGGGATCAAGGATTGGCTAAAGTAAGTATTATTGACTATACCATATGATAACTTTAATTTAATAAAAAAACTGTGATATATAGTGGTGCACATCTAGTTGGCAGGATAATATCTTTAAACAAAATGTGTAGTATAATTACCATTTTGTTATTGTAGGTATTACTTGAATATAGGACATAATAAGACATATTTATGAAGACTAAAGCTGAGCCGAGATGGCTGATGGAGAGTTAGAACGCATGCATCTTAACTAATGATTTTGGGTTCAAACCCAGGCAGGCACCACTGAATTTTCATGTGCTTAATTTGTGTTTATAATTCATCTCGTGCTTGGTGGTGAAGGAAAACATTGTGAGGAAACCTGCATGTGTCTAATTTTGACGAAATTCTGCCACATGTGTATTTCACCAACCCGCATTGGAGCAGCGTGGTGGAATATGCTCCAAACCTTCTCCTCAAGGAAGAGGCCTGTAAATTAATGTAGTGGGAAATTTACAGGTTGCTAATGTAAAAAAAAATGTAATGAAGACTATATAGTAGATGATATATCAGTTAGCTAGATGTCTCTGTTCAATGTGTAACCAGGATGAATAATAAGAGTATCTTGCATTAATACATTTGAGCTGCATACCCTGTAGATTTTTTAATTCCTGTTTTAGAAAATTGAGATGGAATAATGCTTGAGATTTCAAAGTTGAAAGAAACTTGGAAAATGTGTAAATCTGCCACTGCCCTTAACTATAGTAAAATTATTAATTCGAGTCAGTAAAATGACATTTCCAGTGTTGCAGGTTTTTAATCTCAAATAAATAGTGATGTGATAGAATCTCGACTATAATTTTGGGAATTTCGACTAAAGCACTATTACTAATTCCAGTCAGTAAAATGCAACTGTCACTGATACTGTTCGGCAATCAATAGACATAGACATTTAGTCATGCTTTATTTTATTAAGTATCAAAATATCGGAATCAATAACAACCGTAATGAATAAAAACGTATAAAATTACTTGTTTTTTCTTGACCTTTTATTGTTAATTCCTCTGAACCTCTTTATACATTTTTTCCCAGCTTTGTAATAATGTTGTAGTGAGAAATTTTAATACGCTGGTAAGGTCCATATTTCTAAAATCGTATTATTTAATACGGTATGTATTAATATACAATAAAAAAAAACGCTTTGATACCTAATAAAATAAAGCATGACTAAATGTCGAAGTCTATTGATTGCCGAACATCACTATTGTAGCGGGTAACCCTTTTTTGTATCAGTGACAGTTGCACTTGTCATTTTACTGACTCGAATTAAAAATCGTACTTTACTATTATTTGTATTCAACTTTACATTTGTTTTTTTTTTAGATGTCAGTAGGTGAGAGAGCTAAACTTACCTGCTCCCCTGACTTTGCTTATGGATCTAGAGGTCACCCTGGAGTCATTCCACCTAATGCTACTCTTGTGTTTGATGTTGAACTATTACGAGTTGAATAAATTTCTTGCCATATTTATTAAATTAAAATTAAATTATTATTATTGTATTATAAATTATTTATTAAAAATAACACAAAATATTTTATTTGTTTAGTTTAAAGCTGTGTATATTTGGTTGGTGACTTAGGTTTTTATCATCATAGTTTATTATTGTTAATTATCAATTTAATATAATATTTAATATCATTTTTGCAAATTTTTTGTATGATTTTGTTTTTACTACTTTTCCAATGAACCTATAATTTAGATTGATATAAGATTTAAGTAGTGTACTTGAATTTGTTTGTCATAATATTAATTTTTTGTTTAATAAGAATAGTAATAGGAAAATGATTTTGGTACTAAGAAACCTTCTAAATCATGGTAATTTGATGTATGCAATTACAAATTGCACTAATGTTTTTAATATAACATATATCTCAAATGAATGAAAGATGCCTGTAATGCTTTTGCATTTACCTAAAAATTAAAAAAAAAAACACTCATCAAATGTATGTTGATATTTTAATTAGCGTGATTTAGTTTATATGGAATTTTGTAAAAACATTCTTAATAAGTGTATGTAGTATATTGCTTAATTATTTTTGCATGAAAAATTATTTCGGCATAATTTTGCATTTAACATATTTTTTAATAAGAATAGTGTTGCCAGATTTTTGTTAAATACATATTAAATATTGTTAACTCCTCTCAACATAATATTATTTATTACTTGTACCTTTTCTACCATCTTTAAATAAAATTATGTTAATAAAAGTTTTTTTTTTTATGAAATAAATAGTTAAAAGAATTGTAATTTATCCTTTAGAAATTCCACTACAAAGTTTAGAAATAAAAATAACTTTGAACATTCAAATGTTTAACTTATTCATTTCTTTATTTAACAGCCTTATATCCTCTTAATCTATTAAAATTAACTTAATACATTATACCAGTACTCCATAATTATTAAATAATTATAAATTTTATTTATATGTTAATCACAGTGTTCATATTAGTATTGATAGGATCTTTTATGTATTAAAATATTTTTCTGTTTCCAAGATTTTATCTAATAAGATGCATGTCTTTTAGTATGGTTGTTTTCTCAATACATGTCACTAAAAATAGTAAATACCAGAATATATTAAATAACTATATATTTCTTAAATAATCAAATTTCCATAGATCATTTGCTATTTTTTTTTGGTGTTTCTTTTCTACATCTTTGTATTTAAAAATATTTCTCCTCTACTCATACAGCCTTCTGGCATAGATTATACATTCCCATAGTAAAATTACTTATATGAACAAGTTGCACAATCCTATAAAATTCGACTTTGAGCCCAAATATTATACTAACATAACCTTTACATACTACCTGGACGATAGTTCATCAATGGCACAACTGTGTTCTTTGCGAAGGGAGTTCGACATAAAGGACAGCTTTCCAGAGCTCCATAACAACAACTCATACAAAATATATGTCCGCATATTAATGCACATGGTTGAATTATCTCTTCTAAACATGCTATACATGATTTATTGCTATCTACTTCATTTGGGAATTCTCTCATATCATCCATATGTTTCTTAGCTTGGTAAAAACTTTGTCCACAAGAAATGAATGCATGTAACAAAGTCACAACGCCTAACAACCTTAAGTGAGCGTAATATGCAGCTGCCGCTGGTCTCACATGGACATAATTAATTCCAGTTACAGTTTTACCAATTTGCAATGGTCCCCCAGTTATGTAAGATAATGCTCTATGTATACTTTCAACTTGAGGTACTATGTTATTCAAAGCTTTTAGAACAACTAATATTATATTCTGTGCTTCGGGTCTTAATGTCGCATTATGTTCAATTTGCTTTTCCATGTTACTTAGCAATCTCCTTGTTAAATTTTCACCAAATGCTGAAAGCAAAATGCTTAGAAGTCGGCTGCTGAACGATGGCAGTTTATGGTAGGTTTCGTCCACCTGAACTATTCCAGAATATTCTTCTCCGAGTGTTTGCAAGTCTTTGAGAGTTGTAAACGACTTGTACAGTAGTGAAGATATAGGAACAGCTTTAGATGCATGTTGTGGTGGAACAAGTCTTGCTAAAGAGCCAGCTAGTTGTTTTTCATACAGATCATCCTTTTGCCATGCGCGAAGAACTTCTGCAGGTTGTGCTTCCGGTAAAGCCATTGTTTGACTTCAAATTTAATGACAATTATTTATTATTTTCAACAATTTCAATATTAAGTTTACAGTTTCTTTTTTGTCAAACTCAGAAGTCAGAAAAGATAAACAGACAAGTGACAACGAGAACACCCAATATTATGTAAGTATGTAGCTATCAAAGACACACAGTAATGAGTATAAAGTCTGCCATAACTCATATATTAAATGCAGTTTATTGTGTCTTAGAACAACGTACAATTTTCAACATTTATAAAATTATAGTTTAATATAGTGCGTAAATCTACTTTATTACCTCAATTTAAAATAAATAAATAACACTATTCGTGTATGTATAACATTTGTTATCTGTCAAATTCATTTGAATAATATCTATTAATCTGTTTTTATTAACCAATTACATCCTAGCATTTTGTAAATAAACCTTTTCATCCAATTAAAACTACTTTGAGATGATCCTGTTCCGATGTATTTTTAATAGACCAATAGTAAAAATTGTCTAACATAAAAACAGTTGAAGTTAAAACTTTCAACTTGCTATTGCCGTAGTTTTTAGCATTTTAATTATTTTATATATGTTTTACTTACTGATTTATAAACTTTAGTCCTTATTTAGTTCACGAAAACAACTTATCTTATTTTTTTAGTAATCAGTGTTTAAATTATTTCCATTATGATGGAAGTCGACGGTGTTGAAGGTTGGAACAACAATCCTCCTGATGGACTTAAATTTGCTAATTTAAAAGCTTTTGTAAATGCAGCTCGTGAGTTTGAAGCTACACATAGTGAATCTGCAGTTAATATGATGACTCGATACTTAGGGGTAAGTACTTTAATTTAAATATAATACCAACACGGAAACAATGAGTGGTTGGAAATAAATAATTTAATTTAACTGAAAGCTTTCGGTCTATTTTTTAAATGTATGGTAAAATAATATATATATATTTTTAGCTCATCGCTTCGTCCTGTGACCTATCAATATTTTCTCCGGGGCGTAGTGAAGTATGTGCTTTCTTCAGCTCGTTGTGGCGAGTCATGTGCGATGGTCGAGGGCCGCACTGGGCAGGTGTCGCGGTTCTTGCCAGAGCGTCCGTCGAACCCAGTGCCAGACATGCACTCACCCATACCTACAAGTAAATTTTGTGTTTAATTTAAAAAAAAATATATGGGTGTCTTTATATTTTTAAAAGTTGAATGTTAATTTAATTTTTCAGATTTATGCCAATCCTGTCTCGGTTGTTATCAGATACAATATCGAATGAAAAAAAAATTAAACTTCTGTCTGTGATGCAGGTAACTCTACCCGTCCATCTGTTACACTTTCACAGCCAAAGCACTGAACCAAATGAAATTATGAAATTTTGTATGGAGCAAACTTGAAGCTCAAGGAAAGATGGAATATTTTTTTATCTTTATATCTAAAACTAACTCCTAAAACCCGAGCAAGCTTCAACTTATTATATGTTATTTGCATACAAAATGTTTATTTTTAATTTATGGCATTACCTATTTTACCTTTATTTGTGATTAGTCTATGAAATTATAAACTCATTTTCTTGTTTATTCATTTATAGGACATCTCATATGGTATAAAAATTAGTTGGCAAGAATCATACCTAACCAGTCTCATGAAGCAGCTTACTGATTGGATTTTACAGCCAATGTCTGAACCTCAGCATCGGACGATTGGTCACAAATCTCTGACAGTATTAGTAAATGTTTGTTATGGAAATTTACCTGCGATTTATGCACTTATGAGAACCGTTGATACAAAGGATTTTGTTGTACATTTGATAAGCTTGAAGGTGAGTATTTGTTTATATCTATTGAGAAAACACTATTTTATGAATAAAATACCATACAAAATTATCTCAAAGAGGATTTCGAAACTAAAAACTACAGAAGACCCTCAGCATCTCAGTTTCAGCTCTTTATTTCTGTTTCTTCTGTAATCAGACATAAGCAAAACACAAATCAATGAACGGTCATTAACATGTTGTAAATGTAGCTTGTTACATGCTGTCACTCATACCCACATTATTTCTCGTAATATTCATCCATTACATTTCTCTAATTATGAGGTAACTATTTTTCAAAAACTTCTGAATTATAATTTTATTTGGCAACAGCATGCAGTGATTTATATGCTGACTACCATCTTTTGGTTACTGTCCTATTCTCATTTCAGGATGGTGGTTATGGTGGTGTCGAAGTATGTAGACTACTGTTATGCTTATCCAGTGGTACACGGGGCTCATCTGCAATTCGACAGTCGGACATACATAGCTATCTTTGCTGCACTATGCGAACATTCAATAAGGCAATTGTGTAGGTATTCAAATTCAATCAGTAACCAATATCAGTCTAATTAATTAATAAAAATTTAACTGTTAATAAATAAACATTGTGTTACATTTTTAAGTTTTTTTGTATTGTTTTATTATTGCTCTTACAATATAATTATCAAATTAATTATTACGCCTATATAGATATCAATTAAATAATTTTGTATTCCATTTCCAGTGATAGAGATGCAACTCAACTTCTACATGCATACACATTTATAAACGATCTGTGCACAGACAATAATCTACGAAGCTATGTTCTTTCATATAGTCATTTTAATAATTCTCTTCAGGAATCATTAGTGGTATGTGTGTCTTTTTAGTCTGAAACAAGAAATTTCTGTCTGGCATTCATGTATACAAACTATTCAATATTTATCATTTACTAAGAATATTAGTGATGTTCAAAGGATAGCCATAGCCGAATGCCACATTGACGTAAAAAAAAAAGTCCCGCTGAGTTTCTTTCGCCGGTTCTTCACAGGTCAGGGTGTTTTCTTTTGTTTAACTAACCGGTGGTAGTGTTTAACTTGACAATCAATAAGAAAGTGTAATACTTCTATATTGAATAAAGGAATTTGAGTTGAGTTTGAATTGTCCTGAAATTCTTAATTTGAATTGTTGTCATATGACATATTAACTTTTTAAAACTAATTCATAATACTTTGTTCTAACAGTGCTTTATTTGGGAAAGAATAATTATTTAAATTGAACATATAAATACCACATTATATACTATAAAATAATGTAGTAAAACTCATTAATAATTGGTTTATTTAATTTTTTTTTAGAAAATAGACGAGCTGTGTAAAACACCACCTGATGACATGGGTGAACCAGAAAATGCTATGAGCTGCTTACAAAATGTGTTGAAATTTCTAGCAATTTTGGTAAATTTGGGTAAGCCTAAAAACAACAAGAGGATATATTATTATTAAGAAAAAATATTATATGTATTTATTTATTATTATGGAGATGTTAATGTCCGTTACGTTGGCTTAATAAAAGTCCACAACACTATTTAGAACGTATATTGCACACAGAAGAAAGTTACAAGACTGACACAGAAAGGTTAAAGTTCATACAGTTCGGAAGGAGAAAAGTAATAATTAAACTATCAATAATCACGAAATATAATAACAAAGAGTAAAACATGTATTCGATATCGAAGCGTAAGGTGGAATGTATTAAGTTCGTTATTCGCATCTAGTTGTTAAAATCTAACGCAGAGGCGGGTAGACGTGGAAATCATATCGTCGCGCGCTCGCCTTGCCGCATACTACGCGCTTCACCCGAGTATGCTCGTGAATTAATTATTATTATAAATAATATTATATAAAATTTTTATACATATAATATTGAATATATAAATGTGTAGTGTGAATGTATAGTGCGTAATATACGTAAATAAATATTAAATATAATTTTATATATCAAATATGTCGTGTAATAAATAAATATAATATAGTTACATATATATTATGATAATACGCCTAAAATTATTATGTAAATTATTCATTTGTTTTAATAAAATCTCTTAAAAATCTAAATGAAAAAATAGCAATCACAGTCAACCTCATTTTCTACCTAAAGAATTACAATAATATTTAAATTTCTTGTGACTTAGTAAATATTAGTGTCATAGACTCATAGTACTGCACTAACCATGATTACGAAAGGACAGTTTAATTTTCTGCATTGTATGACTCAATTATTCACGAAGATAAGTGCTTTATTCATTTGTGAGGGTACACTCACCATTTAGTACTTCCCATTTAAATTAGAAGTCGATTATTTTGTCAATATTTTATATTAATTTAAAACCCATCATATGGTCCTCTTTGTTTGCTTAATGTTTGATTATCTAATTATATACTTTTATTTTTATTTTTAGATCTATATTCGCTGAGATGTCATCACTGTCAACTTGTATGTCTGTGTATGAAATCGAGTCGAATTTGTCTCCCAGAGTCATTGGAATTGTTTGCAACCATCATTGCTCAATACAAGGGTAATATTTCGTAATATAAAAAAAGACAAATTAAAATTTTAAATTTGGAATCCAATTCGAATGATTCCATTTTTATTTAGATTATTGATGTAAACTTTTCATCTATTACAGATGAAGGTGCTTTACCACAAGAGCTAATGGGAGTTATTAGTGATGGTTTGCCAGCTCTTCTGGTGCCACCGTCTCTAGAGCCAGGGAAAGTTGGATTGCAATGGGTAAATTATTACAAATAACGAGAACATATAATTTTAATCTGTGCAGTAATTTATGACAATTTAATTTTCTTACTAATTATTGGTAAGTAAAGGTACCACTGGTGTGAAAATAGGCCGTTCCATTACTTTGTATGAATTTGACACAGATGTAGTCGCGATAGGAGCTCAATTGTTACAACAATTGTTACTCAAGCTTCAATTAATTATGACAAAAAATAAATGATCATACTATTCAATATTTTATAGAAACTTACTAAATAAAGTTGAGTATTACTTATTGTAGCTGGTTATAAATAATGTTCATAATTCTTATTATTTCCAGTTGCAAGTAGTTGGAGCTCTATGCGAGTCGAGTGAGACCCAAGAACGCGTTTTGCAAGAGGTTACCCCGGATTCTTTCGAAGACACATTATACAGCGTGTTACAGTATACTTCACAGGTAAATAAAAACAACAAAACGTAAAAATAAACCTATACTAATTTATGAGTGCTAATTAAAATATTCGTTACAAAATTTGCATTATTAATGAACATATTCCGTTTGTTAATATTTTACGGACGTAATATTTTTTTCTTTTACTTTAAAGAAATGCTTAGCAAATTAAATAAAAGGAAATATGTTTTAGTTAATGCTTTAATGTATTTATTTGTCTTTTATTAGAATGGTCCTGTGGGTATGGAAACGGCTCAAAAGAGTGTGGTGTTGGCATGTCGGAGTGGACTATCTTTAGCTCCACTCTCGAAGCATTGGGAAGCCGCCTTCAATAGGATGCTAGCGCATCATCAAGTAAGTTTAATGTCTTAACTGCTTATGGTTTCCTGGTACCTATTTATTAAATATCCTCATACATCCTAAACCTAAACCTAAGATCATTTAATTTGGTAGTAGGGCTTTGTGCCAGTCGGCCTGAGTTGCTACCATCCACTCATATGTTCTATCGCTAAATATATCATTCTCTGCCAGGTTGACTGGCAGATAATGCCTTCAGGCATTAAGTCCGCCTTTTGTCGCATTAACTTTATGGTGGTCAATAAAGCATTTAAATGAAAAAATAAAAAAAATATCGTGTCCCGGTTTAAAGGGTGAGCCAGTATAAATAAAGGCACAAATAACGTAAGACCTTATTAAGAGATAAGTGGCCCATTGGCGATGCTAGTGATGTTTAAATTCCTTACAATGTCAATGTGTAAAGGCAGTGGCGGCAGCTTAGCACCAGGCTATTTGTTCTCCTTATTAAATATCTAAAATACTCACCCGTCACCCCCAATTATTATACCCCTTCGATGGGCGAATTAATAAGATTTTAAGTGAGTCAAACCATTTCCACACCAAATTTCATCTAAATCGGTTAACGCGTGAAGAGGTAACAGAGTTATTTTCGCATTATATATTACATCGCATTTTAATATTGAAGCGAGTACCAAAGATCCAACTGCATATGATTTCCTAGTAGGTATTCATTATAATATCTTTATTTATCTTGTTTTTAATTTAATTGCAAGCAGTCCTTGTAAGGAGGAAAAGCACCTATTATAAAGTAAGTAATGTCTAGTTACTTATGATCTCCTATTACTTTTTTTTTTGTAATTACACTCGCTCATGCTTGTTTAACATTCAAAAAGCCAATATAGCATTGAATAGAGAGGGTGATTTTGTTGAGTACATATGGAATGTTTGTACTTTTAAATGATATTATTTTTCCATGGTAATTTTGTTTTTAAAGTTTTTTACAAGATAATTGTTTACTTTGAAAATTGAGAATAATTTAATAAAAATATTAATAAGTAATTTAATAAACAAACTAAACAGGCTCTAGCTTATCTATAGCCTCCTGCAATAGCAGGAAGAATAACGATAAATAAAAAACTATGACCTTGAATTGACGAGACGTTATTGGTCGAGAGCTGAAATAATCTATGGTATGCAATATGAATTCGTGAAACAATGGCGTCTTGAATGTTAGTTTGTTTGTTTTATTTGTTTTCGGAATAAGTTGAGTGAAATAGTCGTGTATTATAAGTGTTGTTTGTATCGTATAATTTGTAAATCGTTTTTTCTTACTTAATAAAGTTTTGTTGCAGGTTCGCAAGCTCCTATGTATGGCGCTCACGGGTAACAACGGATCACGTCGAAGACAGATCATGCAACTAGTGAAACATCATTATTTTCCATCGGATCAAATGAATCAGGTTAATATATTTTTGTAAGGGTTCATTTAAAATACATTTACAGTATAAAAATTGATACGGGATTTATAAATTCCGACATGTCGTTTGTGTTAGGACTGTCAAGAAGTCCTGCGTAGAATTTCTTCCTGAGAACGTCGCATGTTCTTCCTTTACTTGGTGGTAGGGCCTTGTGCAAGCCCGTCTGGGTAGGTACCACCCACTCATCAGATATTCTACCGCCAAATAACAGTACTCTGTATTGTTGTGTTCCGGTTAGAAGGGTGAGTGAGCCAGTGTAATCACAGGCACAAGGGACATAACATCTTAGTTCCCAAGGTGTGGCGCATAGGTGATGTAAGGAATGGTTAATATTTCTTACAGCGCCTTTGTCTTTGGGCGGTGGTGACCACTTACAATCAGGTGGCCCATATGCTCGTCCGCCAAAAAAATCCATAAAAAATAAAAACGGGTTATAAAATGAGAGTGCGTCTATCCATCTTAGTCGGCTAGTCATCGTTAAATATCGGTGGTTGAAATCGGTCGGGACATCTTGTATGTAATAACATTTGATTTTCGTGTCGTCAGATATTCGGCGAGAGTCTCCAGAGCGTGGCGGAGGCGGAGGCGGAGGCGGAGCCCTGGGCGCAGGCGGCGGGTGGCGGCGCGGGCCCCGAGCGCGTGTCGGCGGCGCAGGAGCTGGCGCTCGACCAGCTCGTGGCGCGGCTCGGCGAGGCGCTGCAGGCCGGGAAGGCGAGTGCCTTATTCGGACCTAATATTTATTTGCTTTTGAGCAAATTGAAAAAATTTGAGCTTTCATTTCTTCAACTGGCAGTTCTAAATTTAAAATAATGATCCTCCCCGAAGCCGGTTTAAATCCTGAGCAAATTTTCATGTGCTTAAAATTCAGCTCTCGCTTGGTTGCGAGGAAAACTGTATGTATTGGATAAAATGTAGCCCTCTCTTCTCCACTTTTACTATTGTTATAGTTATCATAATTTAATTAAGAAAGAAATTAGTATTATATTACTAACATAAAAATCTCAATTCAGTTATATGTATATGTATCTTAAATACATATATACCATTAATTCAAAATCATATATAAACTATTTTAATATTGAAATGGTTAATGGGTAGATGTATAAGTGTTTGTTTGTATTCGTTTACAGATATCAGATATAGCGACGTCGAGTGTGAT
The DNA here is from genome assembly GCF_905147765.1 of Vanessa atalanta. NCBI lineage: Eukaryota > Metazoa > Arthropoda > Insecta > Lepidoptera > Nymphalidae > Vanessa > Vanessa atalanta. The sequence continues at coordinate 3,252,947 of NC_061894.1, read as the reverse complement.
GGAACTGTACGGTTACAAGATGACGTGTCTGGAACAGCGGCTACACTCGCATTCAGTAGCGTTACAGGTGAGGACCAATACGATGTTATGATTCCATATTAATCAGAAGTTTCCGTCTGCGGTCTCGACGGCCTGGTACTTGTTTCGACTGTGGACGGAGGAGTGGTTAACAAAATAGAACACGTAAAGTGTAAACAAAGTGTTAGAGCAAAGTAGCAATTATGAAAGTATAAAATGGTCATAAATGCAAGCACTAGACAATTCGTAGAAATAAAATTATAAATCATTTAAGTAAGACTATAAGCGACACCTATTAGTTCTAGAATGTTACAATCACAATCCGTCATATTGCTTTTAAATAATTTCTCTAATAATCACCAAGAATTTCGATAAATTTAATTTAATTATATATATAATTGTATATAATTTAATATTTTATAAAGAAGTATTATTGTAAGGAGAAGTGTACATAATTATTTTGTTTCGTGCAGGGCGCAACAGAACACATGGCGTCCTTACAACATGCACTCGCGTTGTTGCAAGCCACTAACTCCGCTCAGCAAGATGTATTATATACGACACAGATGCAAAATGAAAAGTAAGTTTCTGGTCTAAATATAAAAACAAATTTATTAAAGGTCCAAACGGTACATACATACCATTTGGAATAAGAGGTGTGAGGCAAGGATAATTTAGAAGTAGTTAATATAGAATCAGGAGTGATATTCTATTTGAAATGGATATATAATACACAAAATTTCTAACACATTTCCTGTAACGCTAATGTCTGCTTTTGGAATTTTACTATTAGATAAAAAAAAAAAAACATTATGGTCGAAATCCAAAAAAAAATTATAGACGTAAATTTATAATTATTTTCATGGATGGAAAGTTTTGATATCAATGATAAGTTTCTTCAATTTAGTATTAAAATCTAAAAATAATGAACGAAAAATTTCGATGTTCATGTTTTAGTCTATTGATGTAATTATGTGTCAGCAATGAAATATTACTATCTTTTGAGAAATTATTAATAAGAATACAGGTTACGAATAAGTACAAATAATAATAAAAAAAAAATAGAAGTATGAGTGAAACTAACGTGAATTTTACATATACAAATGTAAGCATCGGTGGTTCAGTGGTAGAATGCTCGCCTGCCACGCGGGCGGCCCGGGTTCGATTCCCGGCCGATGCAATACTTTTTATTTTTTGAACTTTGGTTTTATTGTTGACATACATGATATTTAATTTATATTTACCTATATTTTACTTTGATTAATAAGAAAATCTGTAATATTTTAAAAATGTAAGATTTTAAAACGTTTATTTTTTTAAACATATATATGATTTAGAATATGTAATTTAAGGTATTTATGTATATATATTTAATATGTTTGTCCGCGTGATACACACATGAGACTATTTTACAATTAAACAATTATGCTTTTCCCGCTGATGATAAATAATATTACTCATAATAATTACACTAATGTTGTTGATAATAATGTTAAAAACGATTATTGATACGAATAAAGTTATTTCAATATAATAATTTTATATAAGAGCTCAGTGGGTAGAATTTATCGATCTTAATCATCGAGTATCACTGGTTCAAGTCCAGGCAAACACCACTGAGTTTTCGTGTACAATTAATTTGTTTATAATTTATCTGTGCTCTGATGTCAAGAAAAATAGTATGGGGGAGTAAGGTTTAAAAGCTGAGTCAGATTCAGCAACGGATACCACTTCCATGCACCCGTAAGTTTCAACGTAAATTACATTTAAAAATAACACTATTTATTTCCAGACACAAAAAGTCAATAGAAGATCTTCACAAACAACTAGAGGACGCCGAAACGACGCTACGAGGTTTCAGAGCGAAGTTGGCTGCGGAGAGATTGGATAAAGAGAATCAAAAGGAAATTTTACAAAAGGAATTCAGAGCACAGATAACTGTATGTATCATTATTTTTATTCAATGTAATTTTAACTACTTTTCACCCTCGGCTTCGCCTAGGGAGGGAGACAGGTGTCAGGTTAGGTTAGGTTCCCTTTTCTGTGGAGGATAACGTTTTGTAAAATTTCATGATCGATTGAGTAATTAAAAGCGGAACAGAAAACTTTTTACATTTATAAATGTTACATCTAACCTTCCTATCCTTAATGAAATATTTTCGGGATAACTTTGATGTTCATTATTTTTTTTTTCAGAATATTGAAAACGAAATGAAAGTACGAGAAAGAGAAGCGGAAGAACGACTTAAACAACTTGAATCGGATAATAGGACGTTGCAGAAGAAGTTGGAACAGCAGGTAATTATCTGATTTATGAAATCATTTTTTTTGTTATCTGTTTGAGATATATATACTTCGACATCGTATGACCGGTTACCATGAAAACATTTATATATAGTCCAATCGCAGGAGAAAAGACAAACAAGTATGACCTTGAGTAGACATGTGTTGAGATATAATAATATATTGATATTAATTATGGATTGGTTTAAAAATTGCGTTTTGTTCGTCGACTTTGCGATTAGATAAGTAGTTTTTTGCCTCAGAATTAAGTTGTAGAGTCATATTATAAATAAAAATATATTAATCAAGATTTTTTTCTAGTTCTAAATATAGTTGAGCTATTATCGAATCGTATGGAATATTTAAATTAATTATTAGAAGGTATAAAGATAAACTTTAAAATTCTTGACTTATATATCTTTATTTATAATACAACACTATTCCACTAAACTGTTATATTATATTCCCTTTCTGTTTTACTTCCAAAGTTCCGATAATTTACACAACGTTATTTATTTCGCAAATCCATAATGTATACCATAGATTATTCAATCCCTCGACCAGTTAATTCGATGTCAGACTATGAGTTTGTGTATATTTACTCTTCCTACGATTAGAGTATATTATATACTATATATGAATATATGGCTTATTTCTTATAATGTTTTAAACATGCAAAAAAAAAAACACAAATATAATGTGAACGAATTGTTTTCAGACGAATAAAAACAGCGAACTAGCAGGTGTATTGATCAAGTTCGAGGAGCGCGTCAAGCAACGTGACAAGAAGCTGGAGGAGGCGGCCGCAGCTGACAGCAGCTTGAGGAGGGAGCTGGAACAACGGGACAATGTAAGTACATTATTGCTTTGTTGGCCTATTTGGTCTTGTTTTTTTTTTTGTTTGCGTTTATCTGTATATTTTCTTCTACTAACGATTAATATATGAAGTAAATAATAAAGTTTTTAAAGCTATTGATCTTATATATATATAGTGACCGCATACAGCGTTAATTTTAAATCCACAGATGATAAAACAATTAGAAAAAACCGTGGTCGAGCGTGAGAACCGACTGTATCAAGTGACGACGCAGTTGGAAGAAATGAAGAGGGTACAAGAGATGGTAGCTAAGCTTATGAGTAAAAGTTCTTCCACAGCGGCCAGCTAGCGTTAATACAGGTAACAAATTTTATGTTAAAACACTTCGAGATATCTCGTTGCTTTATCGGCGTGCATTAAGAAATATAATTTAATTTGTATTTTTTTAGCTGTCTCTACTCTTACATTAGTCACCTCACGCACACTAAGACATCCTGTAAGTACGAGCGTCTCTCATACCAATGCACAATTCTCACTCATGGTAGATGGAGGGGCGCGTCGTCGTGAGTGAACAGAGCTATATCCAATTATACATTATTGATTTAAGTCTTGTGTAAGATCATTGAAAACACAATTCTATGTTTTCGTTTCCTATTGTATCGTGAATCGTACCGTGTGTTTTAAAGCGTCAATGGCGTAATGATTTTCGGGCCGCCTAGCGATATATAGCGGGCGCTGGATCGATTTTGATCCCTTGGGCTACAGTAGTACTCTTAGCACATACTTTAAGGTTAATTTGAAGGGGTAAATAAGTATATTTGTCATTTCTTAAAATGGGGCATAACTAATTTAAATGAAAATAAATAAATATAAAAATGCCTCTGCGCTTTAATAGTTTGAATAAAGCCTAATTAAAATATAATTATATTGATTTAAATAGAGAAATTTAATATTAATTTTATTTTGAACTAGCTTCAAGAAAAGTAGGTTTTATAGTTTTCTCTTACTTTTGGGTGTCAGCTATGAAATTCCCATAAGCAGCTCACATTTTCGGTTTCTAAAGCGACAGTTTTTATACTTCCGTACCCCGGAAAACATTAGCCATTGAACATGTGCCTAAATTCTTTCACGTCGTGTTGGATTTTGAGTGAGGGTATATAGAGTGCGCTTGTATTGTCGTTAACACGCCTCCACTAAAAAGTCTTCCTTGCGCCATACAAAACGATGCAAACTTTGTAAAATAGTAACTAATTTAAGCTTATATCTTTGTTTCAGTTCATAGAGAAGTATATGAAATCTAAACGAAGTTTTTTTTTTCTCTAATTATGTCAACGTTGAAACGCAACAGAAAATTATAGATTATATCATGTACAAAGGACCTAGGATAGAAATATTCAGAAAGTAATCATGATATACATATTTCAATTTGGTTGAGATAAATTGTGTAATAAAACAAAAGTTGAAGTGACAAAAAAATGTTTAATAAATATAACGTAATCAAACCTCCTTTAACAATTTATAAAAAGAAAAATGACATTACCTTATTAATCTTAACTAAACATGCCCCATGAATAGCTATGATTTTCTTACAATACTCATATATAATATTGCTTTTAATTATAATTTAAATTAAATATATATTCATAGAACATAAACAGATTATCCGTAATGTCTGTCTGTCAACGGTCTTGTTATATATTTTTAGTAAGTACTTAGTTATAAAATTGTACAAGAAATGAATCGATATAGTAATAGTTGGTGCTCGGTGCGTATCAATATATCATAAAATTACATTAATTTACTATTATAAAAGTTACTTTACATGAGGGATTTAAAACTGTTAAAAAATATATTTAGCCTTGTACCATTTCCATGACAAACAATTTATATAGACTAACACGTCTATTAGCATTGTTTGTGTTAATAAAAAATGGAACATATCTTTCATTTTTTTTTAAGGCTGTTTGCATTTACAATGTACAATGTATTTCAAAGAATATATGTAAGAATTCACTCAACAATTTCGTTAAATCGATTTAATTCAAAATTGTGCTTTATACGATAATTTTACTTTTATTATTTCAAATATATTTTGTTCAAATGGAGTTCAAAAGTAAGTTATGTAATGAAAAAAGTAAAGATTTAAAAGGAGTAGAAAAGTCATTTTTCATCAAAGAATATTATATTTTTACAATGATAAATATTATTTTGTTGACACTTAACTTTTGATTATATTTTTCTTTCATATTGTGTATATGAAAATGATAAAATTGTGGATGTAATGATTTAGTTTAATTTGTAATATAAATTTGATATTAGTGACGAATAAACGTGCTGAATTGAATTTTGTTATTATTTACCTAATATTATATAAGTACAATTGCAGGCACCACTAGATTTTCATGTGCTTAATTTGTGTTTATAATTCATCTCGTGCTTGGCGATGAAGGAAACGTAAGGAAACCTACATGTGTCTAATTTCAACGAAATTCTGACACTTGTGCATCTACCAACCTGATTTGGAGCAGCGTCACCAGCGTCGTCAGCGAATTCGGTGGAATTAACTCCAAAACCTTCTTAAGCTCGCGGGGAGGACTTACTATTTATATATATATATATGTGAATTATACTTGTATTTTATTAGTACTTATTTATTTTAAAAGGAATTGTATGAAACCAAATATTATATTTATACTTAAATATATTATATTATTCAAAAATAACGATAGATTATAAAAAATGTTCGAAAATCGCTTAAAATATATGTACGTTGTTTTTTTATTACGAATTGTTGTTTTATAGAAATGCATTACAATCACCTTCAAGTTGATTTTATAAGAGATACTTACTTATAACTTTTTATTTATTTATTTGTTTGTTTGTTTATTTATTTATTTATTTATTACAACACAATTTCATTTAACTAATTATATCTATTTTAATATTACTTTCAAAGTTTCGATAATGGATTCATAGAGGTTCAAAATGCTATTACTTTTCATGAATCCGTTATGAATAGTTTATTCATGATTTCGACCACTTTTAACTTTAATTGATTAAGAATTCCTCCTGAGATATGTTTTCTGTGTCGTAGCAATATAACGAAATATTTTAATATGAGAATTATTAATTATGAATAAATAATAATCATTAATTACAAATTACGTAAACGCACATCATATTAGAATTATTTGATACATATACGAATGACAAAACTTGGCGCGCAGTTGGTTTTTTGTTATATTTTTATGAAAAAGAGAAAGATCTTTATTAACAGCGCTTTTTAGTTTCGTGCTAGCGCGAAACTAAATTATGTGAATAATTGAATTAATTTTCACTATTTTTTTTTGTTAATTTTCGTGATTGACCAAGACAAAAGGATTTGGAGTTTAATATTCTGATGATATTAACTTTTTTGAGCGTTAGTGGTTTAGTGGGCTCGTAAAGAAAAAAATAAATAATTTATCAATTGATAATAGTAATCACCTGTAGTTTAGGTACCTATACAAATATAAATGTTAATTATAAATTAACATTCATTCATTATTTCATTCATTTTCAATAAAATCATGAAAAAAATATGTTGTCTTCGTCCTAAGTTTAAAATTTTAAGCTTAAAAGTCCGTTTTGGCTTTTAAGCCTAATATAACCGATTCTATTAAAATACAAGGTCAGCTGTTGACGGTCAAGTATAAGCTCCGTAGGGAAACAAATGTCAGTTTCGCGATATATTTGGATGACCTTGAACTTTATTCAGCGTGTGATAAATTTTAGTACAGTTAAGAAAACAATATTTTAGTATATTTTCCTGATTTACAATTTGCCTGAAGCCATATTAGCGATAACTTTGTTTAAGATGAAGAATTGATAAAAAAAAATATTATTTGAGCTGAGTTTTTTAAAATGAAATTTTTCATTAATTCATTCAATAAATATTAAAAAAATACATTTCAGGCGTTATATGTTGGTCATATTTTTTTAAATATTGTAATATAATATCAAATAAAAATCAAAATATTCTTTATTTTAAATGAAAACTTTATAAGGATACTTGCATTGATGAAATTCTGACAAAACTGTATCGCATTATAGCCTTTTGGAATAAGCCCCAAAACTTTCCTCAAAAAAAGCTTGAAAAAGGAACTTTATGGTCTATCAATTTTTAGTGAGCGTGAAATCACTTCTGAGTAAGTGCTTCTTTTAGTGGAATGTAGAATTATTGTATTAGGTATACTGTCTTTACGTATATAAGTATAAATGTATTTTTATGAAATCCATTAGTTAGTTATTCTCGGCTTATGTCGCGGACACGACGCCACAATTCATTTGGCTGACCTTTTCCAGTGGGATCTATGGGAACACATTCATTCAGTAAGTATTGCTATTAATTTTTTATTACTTTAACTAACTACGCAGCTACTACACGAGACACATTCATCAATCAGACTTGAAAATATAGACTGTTTTTTTTTTTAGCATTAGCAGCCTGTATATTTCCCACTACTGGGCTAAAGGCCTCCTCTCCCTTTGAGGAGAAGGTTTGGAACATATTCCACCACGTTGGCGGAATACATGGGTTTTGAACCGAAACCGAACCCGAAATCATCGGTTAAGATGCACGCGTTCTAACCACTTTTAAACATAGCTTATTTATGTAAACATAGATACTGTTTATTATCTGAATTTCTTGAATAAATAATTTCACACGTTTTTTGGTTTCATTTATTGTAGTGAGGAAAATGAATGAATTTAGCAACTATCGATGTTATATTGCATTCGATGGTTTGTTCAAACCAGAACAAACATAAAAATATTCCCTGCTCGGTGATAGGATCCATGGTTAATGCTCACAGGATTGGCACAAAGCCCTACCACGGATAAAAGTTAACAGATTATATTAATTATGCTATAATAATCGAAGAATTCCTTGAATAATTAATACAATTATAATAATTTGTGTGATAAAATATAACATGAGACAGATTTTTTTTCTCTCCCTTCGTTCCTACCAAGACTGACGTTATAGTCATCCGTTTAAAATATCACCCTGACTTACTACGCAACTGCGCTGGAGATGATTATCGTACTCGCATTATACTCAACTCGAGTTCTGCGTTGATTCAACAGACGCAGAACCGACGACTTTGTCGTGATCTGCGGGCTTTTTCCATCAATGAGGCAGTTAAACAAAACGATAAACTAAAATAATAGTCTTAAGTATTCTGAATTGAATTTGTAGATTGAGGGAGAATATAAATAAAACATGAAATGTATGTAGTAAGTATGTGTTTATTGAATCTCACAATACAATAGTAACTATACTTAGTGAGTTAAGTGAAGTATTCACAGTAACGATAACAATAAATAAAATTTTATAGTAATAACAGCTTAGAGATAAAAGGAGTTAATAGTTAACGCGAAATTATACATTAATTTTAATTATAATATAATCAAACAACTAATTTAGATAGATAGACTTTTATAAGCTCTTTTAAACAAATATTCACACCTTCTTAATGTTTATTAAATGTAAAATTAAATTTATTTAATCGGCGTAATTCATTATGAAGATACAAAAGTCGAGTCGAGTTGAAATTGTGAGATTTCATAGATTATCATTTTATGTCCGATTACTATATACACAAGGAACGGTTCGTTTTGCTAATAGAATTGTGTGCGAGGTAATTCAGAAGCTATTAGCTTACTATTTACGGAATCATGAGACAACGAAAAACGGATATTAACATAAATGTACGATAACGACCTAATAGTTTTAAGAAAAAAAATTAAACGTCAATTATATATATTTACTATCCGTAAGCAATACGAATGGTTCTTTGAATATAGTTGCCGGACTTTAAGTATCAAGTACTAAGCAAATCTTCGGTTTAAAAACCAAAAGACAACCTGTGATTGCTTAAATAAATTTTAGAAGACCTACGTAGAAGTATGGTAAATAGGTAAGTTCTGTTTCGTATTGCCTTTGTCAGTGGCATCACAAAAAAAAACTATCATTAATTTAAACCATTCATCATTTTTTTTATTACACTGTTTTGTAAAATAGCGAATATTCTAAATAAATAATAATTTATCACATAGATAAACTAAACATATTTGTATATATGTACTTAAAACACACAAAGTAAATCTATAATCAAAATTATAAGAATGATTATTTTTTTTTAATTATTTAGTAAGTAAGACAGCAACATAATTTATTACAACCATTTTTCTAACTGTTAAAAAAATATTGGATGAAAATTATACTTTAAAATAAATAGAATATGCATCTTATGAATTATGTCACATAAAATACTTTACAAGCTTTTAAATTAAGTACCAAAAACATTTAAAAAGGCAATATTCACAATCATTGTTCCATGATTTTCTTTTTTAATATTTTACTTTATAAGTTCAACATTTTTATCGCATTCCATTTTAACGTATTTACAATTTAAGATTAAAACCTCTTGCGTTTTATTGCATAGAAATATAATTCTTGAATATCATGGATTAGAAATAAATACTATTATTTAAAATATATATTGCGAAAATAAATAATAAACTTTTTTATATACTTGTTTTCATTCATAAATAGATCCGTTATCTTGTAAAATTGACGTCACGACAATTTTAGGGAGGGACAAAATGGCACAACTTGGAATAGAACTATATATTTCGTAAATTAGCACACCTTTAATACACACCGTGGAGAGTAGTCTGATTAAAAACTTGCCATTAACAATTGCATTTCTTCAATCTTCAATTCTTAGTTTAATGGCTTTTAGTTGTGCCGACAGGGCACAGATTATTTCGCCAATGTCACGTATTACTTAAGTTAATGACAGGTGGCAGACGCCATTTTGTTCCGTGCTGTCATTGTGACAATTATGAGATACGATTATAAAAACCTGAATAAATTTTGGACGTGACAACGTAATGAGTGTAAGAGAGGTGAAATTAATTAGACTGCCTATCTTGGACTATATGCGATTTAAATTTTTCATCCTTAAATATTTGTATATGTATTAGTAACATTTTTATTTTCGTGTTGAAAGACACATGCTAATTGCAATTGACACATCTACGTTGTCAGGTCAAAAATGTTGTATTGTTTGATATGAAAGAATTCTAATTACAAGAAAATAGATTGGAAGTTCTTATACTACTACTAAGTATAATAAATTAACAGTATTTTCGATTTTAAATACTATAATACTTTATTCATATATACCATTATAAATAATAATAGACTTATACATTTTAAATGTTATCGTTTCACAAAGTAGTACGTACTGCATATTGTAATTTGTTAGAATTTGAAGTAAAGACAAAGTACAGTTTGTTTTCTTGAATTAATTTGATAAATAATTAACAAAAGAGTCTTATTCGACTAAAATTACCATTAAAGCGAATATGAAAGGTGATTTAATATTAAATTCTTACCCTAATTATAATTATAATGAAAATTACGAGAAACATCGACACTTTGGCACTTAGGTCTTTCTCACTTTACGTTTTGTCTTAAATATTTTGAAAACATAATTATGATCGAATCATAATATTAGAATTAAAAAAAAAATCCAATGTCAAACATTACTGAAATAATATATTGGGTTATTACGTGATGTATTTAAACAAATATAAATATCCAGTTTAGGAACTTAATTTTCAAATAGTAATACGGATTAATGAAAAATGTTTTGTTTCTTTAATAGCTCAATGCATTAGTATAAGAAAACTGTTTTTATCGCAACAACCTAAACTAATCTGAATATACACGAAGAATTAAAGTTATATTACTCAATCATTACCTACTTTTGCCGTTCATCCTGTGATAAGGATTTCGTTGGGAAATCGTGATAAATAAGTAACAAAATATTTTTATTACGTTTAAAAATGACGTAAAAAATTAATGTCAATGCATGAATATTCTCTTACATTCCTATTTACGTGTAAATTGGTGTTACAAAGAAAACTGGAATTATTCATTGTTTTATATAATTTAATTTATTCAAAAATGTTATTTTTTCAAAACGGTGCCTACGGAAGAAATGTGATTACTTAAGAATATTTATTAAGAAGAGGTATTTTCACTATAATTTATTGCTATTAAAGTTATTTTCGCCTTAAATTTCACGATTCGAACGTGACTAGTATTTATTAAAGCACTAATGACTTTTACTAAGTTCAAATCTAATATTTTAAAATTTTATTTCATTAATAAAATATTTTAATACTATTGGTCTTTACTAAAGTTTAACTTGACGCTATAAATTGTTAATGTTTAAATTAAGTTTCTAGAAACATGCAAAATTTGAAAACGAGACTGAGCAACTTTCAACGATCGAATTTTAATCTATATAAAATACGTGTCATACAAAAATGTAGAAAAAAATATTACGAAGACTTTTAAATTGAAATATGTATTCCCGCTTTACTATTTAAAAAAAAAAAAACGAATTCTTGTCCAAAACAATTTCATTACATCCAAGATATTCAATTAATTGAATATTTTTATGTTATTTTGGAATTTAAAAAAATGTTGTAGGTACCTACTGTCTTCGCAAAAACTTTTCTATATTTTTGAAAGATACACTAGAAGGCATTACTTTAATCTAGATTATTTAAAATTTCGTAATAAATATCTGTACAATTATTTGTCATTTAGAAATTACACTTTACCTTTTCGCAATGACGCTACCGATATTATAATTGTTTCGATTTATTTGAATATAGTTTAAATTATAATTTAGTTACGATTCATTTACGTTTTCGAGAAAACGAAGGAATTATTTTGGGATTAACTTCGTAGTTAAGGTTGGGAAATTTATTTTGTAATTTCGCTTATATCTATTGTTCAAATGTTTTTCTAAATCAACACTTCAACACTTCTATAAAGTTCAATTCGAATAATTATTTAGAAGCACAATGTTGCGTTATAATGCTCTTTACTTTCATTACGTAAAAAAAAACAATATTTCAATAGAAATGTAAACATTTCATAAGTTTCATAAATCTTCAATATATTGTTAAATTAAAGATTATTATTATAACCAATTAATATTTAGATAATTTAACACTTTCTGAGACGTCTATGGACGTCATAACAATTTCATGGTTATTGTATTTAGTGCACAGTACACTAGAAACCCTCAAAGTATTAAAGTAATTTAAACCATATTACATACAGACTTTGATTTGTTTTCATTGTTATATACTGAATATTACAAATCAAAAACAAATCTTGTAAATACACATGATTTCAACGTAAAACTAACTATCGTTTTTGACTACAGTGACGATCTTAAAGTACTATCGCCTACCATAACAACTTAAGTACTAAGATCACAAAACTCATTGACTAAAGAGCAACTATCAATTCCTTTATTAGTCAGTAAATCAATGGCCGTCTGATTTATATAAGAATTTGCAAATTCCCATGAAAATTAAACATTTTTCGTTACATTCATTAACAGACTTCAGCTTTTGATCACGATACGAGACGAGACGGGGCAACTCTACCGACACGACGGACAAAATAATAAAAAAATTAAAGCAGAGTAAGTTGCGATTTTATTTTACGGCGATAGCACAGCGGCGTCACTTCGGTCACGTGTGCAAGTTAAAATCGTGATCAAAACCCGAATACAATATTTAAAATATACAATATACATCGCAAACATTTCAAGTTCCATGCAAATCGTACGTGGAATTTGCGTTATTCCGCAACAAGATAATATTATAAAAATCGACATTATCGAATTGCGGAATAAAGAATTTTTTTTTTTTGTAATAAGAGATTTCTAAAACGAATTTTCGACGATTAAAAATGCGAATATAATACACGCGATTTAATTTCTAAACTAAAATTTTAATTATTTAACAAAAACCTACGTTTCTAGTTGAATATTTAACTTTAATTGTTTTTTTTTTTTATAATTTGAAATTAAGATAACTCTTTTCGAAAGTTTCATCGATTTAGAAAAAAAAAAGAAAAATCTGGGCCGCAATTAGAGTACCCATAAATTTAATAGATGATTAAAATAAAAAGAGGCTCAATGATCATTAGGCCGTTCCGGCCCACAGACCCTTTCATTTTTTTTAATTAACAAGATTAATTACACTTAAAAAAAATAAAAAACCATTATAATTTATTTGTCAGTTCATCTCTGAGATTGATGAAAATTTTTAGAATTAAAAAAGTAATGATACCTGGAAGTAATACATTAATGTCGAATGGAACATTTTAATTTATATATAATAGATTTAAGTTATCATATTAATTCATTTAATTTTCTGTGTTTCACATAATTACGTAAATATTTAAAAAATATATTAAGATAGTATTGAACCAGTTACAATTTTAACTTCTCTTTATTGTTCAATCTGATAAATAAGGATTTTTTTAAATATTTACGGCGTTTCTGCGTACCGGCTGCGTTTTAATTATTTTTAAGGATTTTTACGTCGCCAAATAGTTTAGTACAGATGCGCAATATAATCTTCATAATTATTTTGTAATAAAATAATCAAAACAATATACATTAAACGGATCTTTTTTTCATATTGCAACACCATTCGCGTTTTCACACGTCATTACTCCATTGATCACAATTGTTTGCATATATTTAAATGTTTCTTGTGCGTTTCTATTTATCAATCACACACACACATATGCAACACCTCCTACATACTCGCGTAAGGGTTCGTTAATTAAAAGCTTTTAATAGAATTCAACCATACAATTTACACGATCACAATTATTTATAACTACGTATCACATGCATGTTTGATGTGTATGAAATAGTCCATTTGGCAGTAAATATCGAATGGGATATGGAAATAATTGTACTACAGATTTTAATAAACTCTTCTCTGGCGGTTTCTACTTCACTGTAATTACCTGTAAAAATATATATACAATATTACATTTCAAATTCCATCCGAGACAGAATGTCAGCCGGGAAAATGGTTCTGGTGGTAAAGCCGGCCATTTTTTTTTAACTGTCAAAAGGTTTTTTTTTTGTTAACGAAATACTAACATGTTCGTTTTCTCTTATATCTTTTATTCCACAAACAAAACCTATTGTTTGTTAAACAGACCCAAGAGACATAACTCGGATACCGGATGATTGGCATTGTGCCAATAAAAAGAGGCAATGTTGGTATTTCTTTGCTACTGTCTATGAACAAAGGTGACTATACCTACTATCATTTTGTGATTAGCTTCCAATTCTAAAGACATTATTATAGAAAAAAAAAGAAATACCAAGAGTACAACTCCTCATCCCTCCACGAGTCTCAGTCGAGGTTACCGCCATTTCGCAGTCCGGCCTTTGTCTCTGGCGGCACCTGTTTCTTGAAACAGTCATCCAAGAACGAGGACATTGTTCGGAATAGGTGCTTCTTGACGCCTTCTAGACTGTGACCTTCGTCTGGGTAAATCTAGAAAAATCAACTTATTTAAAAAAAAATGTTTCTGTTTTATTATCAATTAACTCGCAAGTGCATATACATCTTAACTAATATGAAACAGCGAAAATGTGACTTTGTTTGTTAGTTAAGTCTTAACTACTGAACTGCTCATTATGAAATTCTGGTGTAAAGTAGTTATGCAAAAATATCTCTGATATGTTATAGGGTGTTGTAAATTAGTGAAATAAAAAGTCCTAAAGGTAAGTTAGGTAATGTATATGATTGTTTTTTTTGTGATTTGTTATTTTATTAGGGGTATCATTTAACGCGTTGACGTAACAGGCACTGTATTGTTATTACAACATTTATATTTAAATATATTTGTATAAAAATTATATTTAAGACGTTATACGAATTTTATAAAGACGTTATTCTTAAAACTATTTTGATTCTACATACTCTTACCTGTTGTCTAAACGTGCTTCCCTGGTCAGACAACGCTCTCGCTAACGCCATCGTCTGCTGTACGTGAACGTTATCGTCAGCAGTGCCGTGTACTAAAAGCAGCATCTTATCTTGAAGTGCTGCGGCCTGCTTGGTGACGTCAGCATCGGCGTAACCTCGGTAATTACCAGTTGCGTTCGGGAAGCCCATGTAGCGTTCTGAATAAGCTGACGCTGTTAAAAATAATTATTAAATAAGTAATTATTATATGTCACAAGAAAGGGAAGAGGGAAGGTAAAGCTGCCAAGTCTCCGCCTTCCACATCCAGTCAGTTCCAGACATTTCTATACGGGTATATACAGCTATATTATAACCTAACAAAATTCAAACATTGTTAAATAATGGGATAAGTTTGAATGCGTTTTCCATTTTTACCATAGTATCGCCACCTAATGATGGGCGTGATTGCGACCCCGCAGTGGAAAACTCGCAGCGGACTCGCAAGCGCCAGCGCCGCAAGGAACCCGCCGTGCGCGCGGCCCCACACCGCCACGCGACGCGCGTCGATAAAGTGCAGCGAGTCGCGGAGATATCTATAAGACAATTACATTTATAATTTTATTTACATATGTAAGATGTAAAGTTATGCTAAACAGGTTTAAAAAAAAAAACATTATTAATAATATAGACTTAAATAGTTTATCTGCGTGTCAAATGTTATTTTACCCAATTAGTTATTTTGGAATCGATTCAAGATTATTTTAATTTTATTGGCAAATATATGTCACAGTTACAAGAACGACGTTTTAACTAACATAATAAATTGAAAAATAAAACAGTTTTGCAGTTAAAGGCATTTTTTTATATTTATATATTTGAGATCGAATTTTTAAAAAAAGAAACATTTTGGGTAAAATTTAACAAAATGTATAATAATGTTGTATAATATATGCAACAATCATTTTCATTACATAAATATTATGAAATAATTTTATTTAAAATGTATTAGGACGTACTCAGCAACTTCCAGCTGGTCTTTTAGTTCCACTGTTCCCAGACGTCTGTGCAGCGTATGATGTGCTGCAAGACCTCGCCCACCAGCACCTCTTGCGTCCACTGAAGCCAAAATAGCTCCAGCGCCTGCAGCTAATGAGCCCCAGTCAAGGGACCACTGCTCTGTTACCAGCTGAGTTCCCGGTGCTCCATTTCTGAATACAAAGGAGTGTGTATCATAATAAGGTTCCTTATTGTGTTTATGATGATAAGGAACCCTAATAATGACGCATTGTTGCAATACAGTTGATTATTATCGATTTCTATTCTGTAACAATAAACTCGATATATGTTGTAATATTTACGATAATAATTATAAAATTTATATCAAAATGGCGTATGTTAGTCAGTTGTCAACATTTCACGAGTGACTCCCGAGGTGAATTCTTACAGAATCGCACTGCTGGACGGGGACACGAGGAATAAGAGAAAATTTACATACCATTAATTTTAAATGCAAATACAGATACTGAATTGAGCAGCTTTTTACGAATGAGTTAGCCGTCAAATCCAATATTGGAAATATGTTGCGTAATAACCACTTACGGACAAAGCAGACACCAAAGATTTTCTAGAACGTATTGTTTAACTACTACTACTGTACTATTGTACTACCTTCGTAGGCATTTAATAATAAAAAAAAGTAAGTGGATCACAAAAACAAGAAAACGATAATAAATTGTTATTTAATGCATCGTTGATTACAGCCTCAGCGTTGACTTATTACTTAATAAATAAACGGCACTAAAATAGATTTAATAAAGACTTACACTTTCATAACCAATGGGTATTTAGTCACTTCATCCTCACGCAAGCCAGGAGGAAGCAGGAGACGAACTCGAGCTGCCTGACCACTCGACAATTGCACGGAGAACGTCCGTGGTGTCGGCAATGCTATGACTGACAGCTTTTCCTTTAGAAAAATAAAAAAATAAGACAAATACAACTAGGCAACTGAGGCGAAATTATCCATAGTGATCTAGAATAAAATGTACCTTTATTTGAACGAGAAATTTATTTCATAAATATAATTCGGGTAAGATTTAATAACTTCAAAAAATATATATTTTTTAAACTTACTAAACATTGCCTTTCAATACGGTTTGAATAATAACAATGTCCTATTGTAATTAATGTACCATTGCAATTGGATGAGGCCACCAGTATTACATAAAGACAATACGTCCAACGTAAAAATATTTTTATAAACGAAAAAGGACTTAATATTTATAGACATTAGGTATTTATTCCATAGAATTAATAAGATAATAACACAATGCCCAATAACGTATCAAACAGATTGTAAGATCAAGTTGCTGTTGTATTACGAATCAAATGAAAAAGCTATTTACAAGTTCAAATAAGAATATCAAAATGCGAAACCATAAAGCGTTGGTATATCGACGCTTTTTAAATTGTTCCAACAGTAAAACGTATGCACAAAGGGAATAAAATCTAGAATCAGAATGCATATCGATCAAGCTGTGAATACATTGTAGACATAACGATATTTTTGTTGATATTACAAATTGTCTAATATATTTTATCGAAAATAAAAATATCTAGATGGATTTGTCAAGATTTATAAGGTTCCTTTTTTTAAATCTTTATGGTATTGCCAGGACAATTTGTATTATTTTTTTTTTATGAGGGAGCTTGACAGGCAAATGTTCTTATGAAATGTGGTTATAACCACTCACAAACACTGTAAAAAAAACAGTTTAATGAGAACTAATGTTATGTACCTTGTCCTTGAGTTATATTGCTCACATATACTTCAAACCGGAACACAACAAATATGGTTATAATTATAAATATATAAGAAAAATATAAAGGCAAGAGAAATATAGTATTGTGTTTTGCCTGTTTCAGTAACCGATTACAAAAAAAATATATTAAAAGTAATATGTATATACAAACAAAAACACGCACACAAATATACATTTTGAATAATAAATCAAATGTTATCTAAGATTATCTTTCACGTTGCTTTAACAAGTTTTATATCAATAATATTAATATTTGCTAAAGAAAATGCTAAGCGATTTTGTCTGTTTAATATAACAATTTTTTATAGAATGATATAAAAAAGTAACGATCATTATCATCCTCCTGCCCTTATCCCAATTTTATTTTTAGTCAGCGCAGCATGTCTTCTTCTTCCGTACTTCTCTATCTGACGTCATCTCACAAGGAACATTCTTTCCAACCATATCGTCTTTCACTCAATCCATGAATTGTTTCTTTGGTCGTCCTCTACATCTATATCCCTCCACGTCCATGCTGAAGACCTTCCTCATATCATGGTTCTCATTCCTCCCCATAACAGCCCATACCATGACCGCCGGTTTCCACATAACTTCTCGGTTACCCGTGCCACTTTCAAACTTCCTCTTATGTACTGATTCCTTAATCTATCCATACGCAAACTACTCCAATAATAAAACTTGTACCTTTACTAATGTGTTATTTTCCAGGTGCATCAAGAGACGAGGCTCTGGAAGCGAGATCTTGTGTAAGCTAGACGTCGGTACACCTGGGCCCAAGCATTCGAGTACGAAGTACGTCGAAGACGGACTGAAGTGAGCGTCGTGATACAGGCACGGAAGATTTTGAGGTATATTTTCTAGAAATAAGGTTCAATGTTAAATAATATAAGCCATACTATAAAATACATCCTTGTAAAATAGCCAATAATATGAAGTAAAAAATATATTGAATAGTGAACAGTAACAGCCTGTAAATTTTCCACTGCTGGGATAAAGATTCCTCTATCTTTAAGGAGAACGTATGGAGCATATTCCACCACACTGCTCCAATGCTAGTTGGTGAATACACATGTGGCAAAATTTCGTTGAAATTAGACACAATGTATTCACCTCACGATGTTTTCCTTCACCGCCGAGCACGAGATGAATTATAAACACAGATTGAGCACATGAAAATTCAGTTTTGCTTGCCTGAGTTTGAACCCGCAATCAGTTAATAGTGAATCATTGATAGTGAACCCAGTAGATTAAATTCGAAACGAACTAATTATAATACAAAATAATATATCTCTTTAAAATTATAGCAAGCGCTAGTTACTGGAATATTCGAATTATATGGAAACGATAAATCATAAGATATTGGGTTAAGATTAAAATAATATGTATATTAAATTGAAAATTGGAAATATTGTTTTCATTTTTACTAATGTTATAAATGCGAAAGCAACTCTCTGTCTGTTTGTCTGGTGCTATTTCACCCTAAAATTGCCCAAATTGGCAAAAATTATATGGTAAAAAGCAAGCTGAAATTTTTAGGCATAGACTTCTTTACGCCTAACGCCTAAAAACCAAACCTTAAATAGCGAGGGATGCAGTGATGCAGTCGCCAACTAGCGTAATTTAAAAAATATTCTTGTTTCTAGTACAATACTACTTTGAAAACAACGTAGAATTTCCATAATAAATTCGACTGCTGTGTCTGAAGCGTGTCGAACTTTGGCGTGACAACTTTATTAAATAGAACTTCGGTTACGTGTCAGACTCACTGCAGTGATACAATATCGTCCTGCACCTGTTGGCATGCTATAAATGCAATTCTGATCTACGCCAAAGTTCCTTGAAGTTCAGAACTAGCAGTTCGTGACGATTGTTCAACGTAACAGAAATGACGAGTATTCATTAACGTTATTTGAACTGAGTTTCATTCTATTTGCAAAATAAAACATTATATTACCAAGAGTTTTTAATTGGCATTGAGTCTTATTTACCTATTAATACAAACACTATACACACAGAGATCTTACTCTAAGTACATATATAGCTTTCTGGCGTACATATATTATGATACGATGTTTTCTTTCACCGCCGAGCACGAGATGAATTTTAAAATTAAGTACATGATTGATGATGATTCAGTGGTGCCTGCCTAGATTTCAACCCGAAATTATCGGCTAAGATGCACGCGTTCTAACCACTGGGTCATCTCAGCTCTTAACAAGGGAACACGATTGTTAAAAAATTGTTATTTCTCGGTATAATAATTGATTAGTGCGAGTAACCAACCCCGGCAGGTTCTACGACTTTTCAATTTATCCATGATGTAATATTATGTCGTATAAATTGTCTAAAGAGAAATTAATTTGACTTACCAGGTTGCTTTTTCTTCTTCTTTTTCGATGGAGCTGGAGACGTGGCCGGAATTTCCTCGTCCCAATCGTTGTCCCAAGTGCTGTCGCCTGATGACGCGAGGTTTCCGTAAAATTCTAGATTGATTGCAGGCGATGGCTATTCGAAAGAGGAAAAAGAAAGAAAGAGAAGAGATTATTTGTCTGTATTTGTTACTCGCTCCGTCCTATTATATCGTTATTTAAATTGAATATGAATTTAGTATCAAAGTTTTTGTAAATAATAGAACATACATTTACATGAGGACCGTTTTAACTAATTATGGTTTATATATATATATAAAATATTCGTATCATAAAATGATAATTACCAATTCCAATTGATATTTAAGAATATTGAAAAAATATTATAGTGGAAAATAAAAGGAAAACACATGACAGAAGAGTCAAATGATTGTCTATGGTGTTAAGACTTTTTTAGATATTTATTCTAGGTCTTCTGAATTATATCTTCTCAGTAATTATATTAACCACAAAACATAGGCAGTTTAAGAAATATAAATCAGTACGGTGCTTAAACGGTTTCATTTAAGATGGAATGTCCCTTGAGCCTGAAAAATTACTTTTGTTATAATATATTTAGCTTTTCGACCAGGGGGAAATTCTACTAAAATATAACGGTTATAATAAATTCGCGATTCTATATAGTCAAAAATATAGAAAAGGAAAACAACTGAACGGTAAAAATAACATTTCGATTCGTTTGCAATAAAGTGACAATCTATTAGTAGAATTGTGCCTGAACACATAAATATACAATTTTGATCTGTGACGGTAGTTACCGCTGCGAAGGTGACGCGACTGCGAACAATGACGAGTCAACATAAAGCCTCACCGGTAACATAACTTTGGGTTATTTGACTAAGAGGCACAAGGACGAAGATAAAAATTAATAAAATATGTACCTGTGAATTACAAGTGACACAGTATGGTAATTTTTGAGGCGTGCCGGGCCGAGGCGCCTCTGAAGACACTCTATACAAGTGCTGCTGCCCTGGTTTACCTTCTGGTATGCCTAAATAATATCTGAAAATTAGATACGTTTTTAGTACCTCTCATCTTAATTTTTACCTTTTAAATGTTGACAAACAAAATAAACAACTAAAATATACATTTTTTTGTATTGTTCTTACGCTAATTACACTCACGTGATAAGGAAAGCAGGTAAATATGTAGGTACGTATATGTGTTTGCGCAATTGTGCATTTTCTGTGCACTTAATGCCATATAATAAGGATTAATTACAAGTACACGATGTCTTGTATCAAATTGAATTAACAATTAAATAACATTAAATTAAATTATCTTGCAAATCTTAAGTGTGAAAGCATAATATAGCCTTTACAGTGTATGAATCTCATCGCAAACTGTCATTACGCCTGTAGCTTTCATTATATAATTTATAGTCTACTTTTTGTAAGAACTGTCAATACGTTTTAAATAATTCCTTATTTTTATCTCAGGACGATAATAGAAGTTAATTTTATCCAAACGAGCAATACAAAGTCAGAAATCAAATGACAAGATGTTACGCATTAAATTGACTGGAAGATTGTTTCGTAATTTAATGTAAATATCTCCTTTAGAAATGGAAGGTTAATATTTATCATCGAAGAAAAAGCGAACCAAGAGAAATGTCGCTATTAAGAGTAACTTAGCAATACACAGTAATGATATTTAAGATTGGACAGGATTATACTTGATCTTACGTTAAAGATACGGAAAAACAATCTTAAAGGATGTTTATTTTGGTTGCTTTAATTGATTTTGAAAAATAGTAAGATCAGGAATTAAAACGCAATGTTTTTTTAATGCGGTTCTGTTTGTTTGTTCTTTTCACGATCAGAATAGTATGGGATTCGAAAATGAAAGATAAACTTGGATGAGGATACTGAGATTTTGAATATTTAATAATAATTATAAAGAAACAGTATTTCTACGTAGGAAAGAAACATGACATTATGTTTTTATAATATGAACACTGTTTTTTATAATGTAAGATATTTTCTACGGAGGCAAATTCTCTAATTATTTCTATAATAAAAACAAGCAACATTTTTTTTTTCGTTGAGGTCGAAATTTGGCTCAATACTTGTTTCATTTTATTTAAATTGTATAATTTTTACAAATAATTAAAACATGTCAAAATTAACTCAAATTTCCTTGTGGAGCGACAGACAATTTATCGAGTGTTGGAATTTAAGTCTCAAGTAACACTATTTATTACAGAATAAGTACTAGGCAATCATAACTTACATGTGTTGGTTCGCGTGGTCCCACGCCAATAGTTTAACTACATCAAAACTTCCATGTGTGAGTGGTAACGCTCTTGGTCCGTGTGCGTTGTGTTCTGCGCGCACTACATGTCGGAAGAGTCCGGCGGGCCCATCACGCACTGGAGCCAATGTTACAAGGGCGCCGCCACCTGACGACCATAATGGCGCTGGAGCAGATTCGACCCATGCTTCTGTACCCGAAAATACCCGGTATACCTATTGATTAAAAAATTGGATTTAACGAAATTTGAATATATTAAATCTCATTTTAAGATAACATGTTACTAATGTATGATTTTTTTATTATATTTATGTATATTTATGTACATGTAGCTTGTGACACATTTGGGCAACATTTAAGGAAAATTAAACTTAATAAATTTATCAATAAGATAAATAATAAATAAATTTGACTTCATTAAAATAAAGATAAAAAATATGATCAATATGCCTAGTACAAATAACATTAAGCTACCAGGAGCACATAAACTAGTTTTACTAACCTCTTGACAATACCACATAGGGCTCTTACACACTGACACCACAGATAAGTTCTGTACACGAGTGAGCCACACTACGCACACCTCTGTAAGAGATACCCATTGCGCGCTTGTGAAATAGTAGTCCCTGGGAAAACATAAGGAAACAGATATGTATAATAAATTTAAATATTCTACAGGCACTTGCTGTTTGTGTTCCCTTTAATGTTAATGTGCCTTTTTATATATTAAAAGAACCTAATAAAACAAAATTTCAAAAATAGTTCGACGTTTTAACTTTTAGTACTATTTCGTCGAATCGTTTGTGAAACTATCAATTGGAATCTATAAATAATAAAGGTCGTGTGACATAAATGAGTATATATTTATAAATAATCATAATATACTTTTTTAGCACACGAGATGATAGCAAAAACGAATAAAACGGCAATTAACTTCAGCTCGATCCGAAAATGTTTTGAAGTTACATTTAAAAAGAGAACTATAAAAAATTACTCTTTCCTCGTATTCGATAAAAAAAATCACAGAGTTTTCCTCGAAAAATTTGAGAGTATTTTTTAAATACGAAGTGTTCTTTTATTTGAAATCTCTCGATGTCGCGTAAAGTTGGAAAACATTTTTAGAAGGTATTTTCAGTGTCGAAACATTTTTTACTTCATTTACTAACTCTAGTTAATATTCCCAACCGTACAATTTTATTTTTGTTTTAATAAACGACGAGTTTTATTCTTATTTTAGCATCGTTACTCCAACAAGTGAAACGCTAGAATTAATTTTCAAATTTTTTTATTTTCTAAAATATTCGACTCCAATTGCAGAAGGAATTAAAGTATATAAACATGACATTAATGGTCGAGATCTATGTAGATATTCTGTGGTTCGAAAAAAATACTTTTTGAATATAGACGAAATTTTTAACGTAACTTTGAAAATAAACTTAAAGTCAATATGAGTTAAGTTTTGCAGTGTTGCAGTTTGCATAACACAACAGCAATGTATATTAATAGATCTCATGGAATACGAGTATTTAAATCTAAGGTTTCTTTACCTTTACTCTTCATTAAAGTATTGTATAGCGATTATAAGTAATATTTGTTACATTCGGTTTAGTGGAAAAGATCTCGTTTGAACATAATTACAGTTTAATTATAAAAAGAGGTCATCGACATTTCAAAAATAGAACATCAATAAAATATTCGATAAAAAGAGATCGTGCCAGGTTTTAAGCTGGGTAAAATAATAAAAAAAATATATTAAAGAAAAATAAAATAAAATTATTATAAATATTTTATATACGCTGGACGATTGTTGATAAAAAAACGATAACAATTTAAAACAAAGCTTTACTTTACTAAAGGCTTATATTTTAATTATTAATAAGCGATAAGTATTCCTGATATTATTATTATTGTTAGAGAATGGCCCTTACGTTATTTTTCTTACTCATATAATCACTTAAGTTATCTATCAAGTAATGCTCGTAATAATTCGGAATAACAATAATCCAATTATTAATATTGGGTGCATATAAATCAGTTCAACCAGTGATAGGCCGTGGTTTATCGAGTTTATTTCTTTAATTAGTGTATTTAAAATAAAACTAAATCTGAGATAAATCGTGGATTTGGTTACGGCTTAAGTTGACGTTATTTTTCTAACAAGACTAATACTTCTATAAGCTGTTAGCAAAACAAAAATGATTATAGTATAAGTTTTAATTAAATTTATAAGTAGGGAACGGTGTTTTGAATAAACTGTCTATTGTTAGAAATACGGTTCAACCGGTACGAAACTTGTCGAACTAACAAAGAGTTTACTAATGGGGTTGGACGCTGTTTAAATCTTCCACTCGTCTGCTCGCTACAAATTTTAAAATTTTCGCAAAAATATTGTAGAAAAATATATATCTGGTAAATTTGTTTAGTTTGTTATAATAATTAATATAATGAAACATTTAAGTGTTACTGGGTCAGCCTTGGGTTATCTCCGTTTACATCATTATTTAAGATATATTTATTAAAATAACAAAAGATAAATGAATGGTATATGGTAGTGATTTAACTTCTGTCAGAAGTTAAATATAATTATTTATTTAAAAATATGAAGTAAAATTTTAAGCTGAATATAAATTATAGGAATGTATATTTACTGAAATATAGACTGGTCTTTAAGCATAAAAATAGTTTTGTTTTATATATAGTTAAGACGATATAAATACATAACAAAATAAACAAAATAATCACTTTTTTATAATATTAAATATCATTAGCAATAAAGCAACAATTTTAACATAAAAGTCGTATCATCATAGTCACGAAAACATAAAAATGTTAAAGATAACGAAATAATATTATCTCTAAAACGACGGAGATATATCGATTATATACTTTATTATAATTATTGTTATTTATTAAAACTAATTATCCATTTATTTTATAGCAAAGTCAATTTAATTTATGAAAATCCGGGCTGTTAATTCGTTTCAATAAATCTTTGAATTGTTAACAAATACGCATTAAAATAATCTTGGGCTTATGACTGTTATTTAATCCTCATTATTATTTCCGGATCAGTATAATTATATTGACAAATATGTTCGTACTATACATAATTGTTAATATTATTTTTAAACGAATTAATTATTGGTTCGCTTTGGAGTTTATTAGCCCGTCTCATATGCCGTGACGGGCAAAGGTACCGCTCTCTTATGACGTCAGGCTCCTTTTTAGCTCTCTATTATTCGCCTGTATACGCGTATACTATAATAATATTTTTTTACAACTAATATCAATCAATAACCATTATTAACCATCAACCGAAAAGTTTTTTTTTATTCGAACAACGGCGTTTCCCTACTTGGAATATAAATAAGTCTCAAATAACACTATTTATTACAGAATAAGTACTAGGCAATCATAAGTTATAGCTACTTGGTTCCACGATCATTCTAATGTTTATGAATATATTAATGTTTTTTTATTATTATAAATTATAAAATTTACTCATAGTTTTAATATTAAATTAGTTATCTTCGTAATTTATATACGATTAAAACGTGCTTACAATTGATAGAGCTCTAGTTGGATACTAATGCTAGTCATTAGGGGTAACAAACCGTACGTTTGAGAGATTAATGCACCAAATCTGGTGAAATATTTGTATCAATGCTAAAGCTATTTATCTTCGTAAAGTTTATTTTGTAGCGAGATGTTCTCTTTGTTTAAGAGAAAAACAATGATATGTCAATTGAGTTCTTGACTATTCCTTGAAAATGAATGTTGTTTTTTATTGAACCCGCGAATTCCGGTCAGATCGTTCTAATTATTTATAAAACGGTTTCATTTAAATGTAATCCCTTTTATTGATTCGAACAAAATGTTACTTGAATGTATTTTTTTTGCTATTCTATATTTATAATATATATAAATATATCCATTCCTGTTTGTAACAATTACTATATTCCTATTTTATCTCTCAGAAAACGTACAATTTGTATTAGGTGAGATAACGAAAATAGAAAAAAGGATCCTGACTCTTTTTGACTATTGAGCTATCAATATTTTAACTTGAAACGCTTGAATTATTATCTATACATATAATAAAATTGGAGTCTCTGTTTGTAATATTAAAATAACCGCGTTTTACTAAATGAATATGTATGTATACACGGTACATATACCTAAATAATATTTTTTACAATTTTTGTCTGTCTGTCTGTTTGTTCCGGCTAATCTCAGGAACGGCTGGACCGATTTTGACGGGATTTTCACTGGCAGATAGCTGATGTAATAAGGAGTAGCTAAGGCTACTTTTATTTCAAAATTATATGTAATATAATAATAAAGTCACTCTTTTTTATTAAATTCAAACGAGCAAGAAGTCGCGGGCACAGCTAGTTAATTAATATAATGCTATCAAATCAACCAATATAGTCAGGCCGTAATTAAATGGACCTGAAATGACATCCAAGCAGCATATTATTGATCTTGAGCTCGGCCGTAAAAAAAAAACAAGGGGATACTACTACTATCTGAAGAAGCTTTGAGATATGAGCTGGTATTATCTAATTTGCAATAAAACAGCCAATTTCTTAATATAACATGTCACCGGGAAAATTGGATGTTTGTATAACTCGAACTCAGAAGAAGTAAAATACGACAGTGCACTGACCCTTCTTCTAGAATAATTTTCGGTGGAGTAAGATGTCTCGTTCTGATGTGCTTCGGGTCTGCTATATCCGCTACGGTCAGCTTCACGATCGGGTTGTTTGTGCCTGGTTTAGGGTACCTCACGCTTCTGATCTCCGGATACGTCTAAAACAAAAGATAATAATAAATCTATTAATAAAATGAAATAATAAATACTAATTGAGTTTAATTCGTCTTTTTATAATTTTATTAGTAATAAAAAAAACGGTTTTAGAATTACACTACGCTTATCTTCTTCTTTCGAATATCAAACTATTGTTGTTAGAAAGAGATGATTCGTTGTGTAACAATTCATCTACTAAACAATGTAACTTAAAAAGGCTGAAAAGTTAAATATAGTAGGTAAACATTGTTACATTTTAAAGTAATGTCAGTTTTTTATTCATTAAAATATTTGTTGCATTTTTGATAATTTTAATTATAATTTACGTAGTATTTAACAGTGCTTTGATTGAAAGGGAATTGTTACTGTTTTTTTTTCATGTAATTTTTCAATAATATGTATTTGTTTTAAAATGAATAAATTTTGTTTTTATTTTAATTTATACAAAATTAACCTAGGTACATAGAGTAGCAGGCAATCTTTATGCAGATTGCAGATTGACGAAATATATATTACTAAATATATATATGTATAATTAACACATATATATTTAATAATAATATTATTAAATATATATATGTTCTACCACCAAACAGCAATACTTAGTATTGTTATGTTCTGGTTTGAAGGGTGAGTAAGCCAGTGTAACTACAGGTACAAGGGACATAACATTCCTAAGATTGGTAACGCATTGGCATGTAAGCAATAAGTAATAATTCTTATAGGGCCAATGTTTATGGGCTGTGGTGTCTCATTAGCATCAGGTGGCCCATCGTACAAGTACAAGTAAAACAAAGAGTTCCAAAATCTTTGTTGATATTAGGAAAACCCTCTTGTGGATCTTTGTGGAGATAGCTTTTTGATTGAAACCTATTGAAAAACCCTTTTCGTTCTCGACATAATAATATGCTAATAATGTTGAATCAGGATATCACTACGTAAAGTGTATAAAGTTTAATATATAATGTATATATATGTAATAGAAATCAATTTATTTGGTTCGTATCGTGTACTTTATAATAAACAAGTCTCGGTCGGTAATCACGCGACCAGCTACAAATATACAACCGGCACATTTATCATAAAAATTCAATTATGTTTCATCGCGTGCGGTAAACGAGAAAATTCAAAGAAAACGTCGTGAATTGATTATACACGAGATATTTATTTATCTGGCGAATAAAGTTTTATGGATGCCGGTTTGTTCGATTATCTGTTTAGTGATTTTGATTTTACTCATTCAAAGTTTAACAGGGAGGTTTATATAACTGCTTCTTCTTCATCTGCCTGGCATTTATTAATCTCAGCTATTACCAGGGTCTGCCTTCTGACTAAGCCTACTCCATTTTGCACGGTTCTTAGCGTCATCCTGTGTAAGTCCATTGACTCTTCTGTCCTGCTTCACGACATCCAGCCATCGCGCTTCCTTGGGCGCTCGGGAGGCTTAATTTCAGGTACTGTTCATAACATTGATGTAAAATTGCTAATATTTTTAAAAAAAAGTATTACGAATGCGCTTTTTAGTTGCTTCCCTTGTTTTCAAGTAAGCCGTATCGTTTGATCGTTAGATTAGATTTGACGTCGTTGTTTTTAGGAGGTTTTGAATTTTTTTCAACACAATTTTTCAATGTGTCTTAGAGGATATGCTATATGTCCATGAGGCGATATGGTGGATTTATTGAATACAACCTGAACATTCTCAAGAAGAGTTCTTAGACCAGTAGTTGCATCATCCAAAATGACCTTTAAATGAAAGCTTGTTTTTGAATGTGTTATATTTGTATAATATTAAAAAATAATAATAGATTAATCATTGTATTTCTGTTAGGAAATATTGAAGTATAATCACAAGCCTTAACGGGTAGGTATCGTTTATCAAATATGCCGTGACTAGAGAGATTGAATAAAGAATGAATTTCCTAATGTAAGTTTCGCGTTCTTGTACTATTATAAAGAGCGTTACATGTTTGCCGTTATATATTATTGATTGTCTTATTCGTCGTATAATTTTGTAATAGCTTCAGAAATTATTATTTTTTTAATTTAAGGAATGAGAATAAATAATGACTTAAAAATATATGGTTAGGTTATTTACAATCGTGTTTTCAGTAACGAAATCTACCCTCCTAAAGAAAATTCTAAGTAAAATGAACCATCAAGTCTTCCAGTCTTGATCTATTTTATTTTCAGTATAGATAATCGGTATTATTAAAAGTGATGAACAAATTAAACTTTAAAGTTTTTGTTATATGTAAATTTTTTTTTTTACTACCAGTTTGGAAAATGAATGACCCAGACATATACATGTCGTAAAAAAAAAACCAGTAAATGAAACACAACGGTTTATTTGGCAATTTTTTAAATGTTTACATATTAAAGTATAAGAAAGAAAAAGCTAAGAGGCGATCGTTTATTACCCAATATGTGTTAACTCTAATGAAAAAGGTACACATTCAATAAAAAAAGGTAATTTTGAATCGGTAAACAATTGCCAAAAGATCGAATCGAGGGATCGAGATTACATATTAATTCTTTTTTGTTTGCCTTATTTTTTTTATTTGTAAACGGCTCTTCTTATTTTTAGGCGCAATGATAAGTTTTCTTCGCTATTTTGCCCAGCTGTGATCGTTTCAGAGCTTCGATGACGGTTATGTTCGACAAAATCCTTCTATGTGTCTGTCATTAATTTTTGGACATCTTCATCTCGTCGCGTAACATGTCCAAATCGTCGCATTTTCCTCTGAATAATCTTGTGAAAATAGGGAGTGACTTGAAGTAGCAATGAATTTTAGCTTTGTTAACTTTGTCAAGCTTCATTAGGCCTGCTACCCATTACAGAATTTTCATTTTTCATGTTTTTGCAATCTATGTTCGTGAGTTTCTTTGTCATTACAAGACATAATAAAAGTTACTCTTAATATATAACATAATACCCATTTAAAACCAAACATCCACATTTTACGGTATCTTTATGTTAGTTTGATTAATTTAGTTTTTATTAAATACCTATTAAATTTATTCTATTTATAAAGTATGTTCATAGCAAGAAAGTATAGTAGATACATTTTGGCCTTAATCTTCTGAATTTTGTAGCATAATACGAGGAGTTTACTTTGCAAAATTAAATTGGCTCGCTATCCATGTAATGGCTGAAGCGTATGAGTGTATGCTCAGATCGTCCATATAATAAACGAAATATAAAACTTATATTGTCCTTCAAATATGCAGAGAAAGACAAGATTTTTCCGTGAGAAGATAGGAAAGCAAATAGTAGTATTAATTAGTATATCAAGCGTCGAATGATTAAAATGTGTTTAAATGAATTACATTTTTAATTATTAACTTACAACTTTGTCTTACAAAATATTTTCTTAATTAATATAATTTTAATTTATCTTGTTAATATTGTAAAATTTATAGAATTAGATGGTTTTCAAAAATTCTACGAATTGTTGGGTCAGCCGTCATTTTAAGACCAACAGTAATGATTTTTTTTTTCTTTTTATAGTATTGTACTTTAATATGGGCCACCCTGATTATAAGTGGTCAACACCGCTTACAGATATTGGCGATGTATGAAATATTAACAAATCCATCATTACAAGGATATTACAACACTAATGACTTTTTAGTTGACTGCACACCTTGGGAATGAAATGATCGCCTCCAGGCTGTTTCAAATAACTAAAATATAATTATCCTTGTACATGGAAAATGGTTAAAAAAATATATATATATATCCTGCTGAGTTTCTTTCGCCGGTTCTTCTCAGGTCCGAGGTGCTAAATTCCGAACCGGTGGTCGATTTTTGACAATCAAGAATCAAGTGTAAACAATTCTATATTGAATAAAGATTTTTGACTTTGAGTTTGACCATACATAGCCAATGCGAAATCAACCTCGAGACCAAAGATATGATGTCCCATGTGCCTGTAGTTATTCTAGCTTTCACACCCATCAAACCGGAACACAAAAAACAGGAGAAAGAAACAGGGCCATATTATAAACGTTAAAAATTATAAATTTCAATCTGGCAAAAAAAAAACCACATTTCTCTTCAGAACTCCAGATTAGCTTAAGAATTTGGTCTTTGAGTTTTGTAAGAGATAGTCGACTTTGGAAAAGACAAACAGATTATAAATACTGATAGTCGATTTTTTAATTTTGTTATTCTTCCTAAAATTTTATGTATATTTTTTTAAAAATAGTTATCAATTTATAATTGGAACACGTCAGGATCTGAAATAAGGCTTCAAGGAAAATTCTCTGGAAACGGTTTTTAGTTTATTTTTATTTGATAACATAAAAGTTTTCGTTGTGACATTTTGTATCAAAACTAATATAAATTTATCTTTACCTTAGCTGGATCATCAGTATCCAATGCAGCTCCATACCAAGGGTACTTTTGCTCGTGGACCAAAGTGTCGTTGAAGGTGGCGTACAGAACCATGTGGCCATCAGCTGACATCCATAACGCTGACCTTGAGTTGAGAATTTCGACTGTAAAAAGTAAATTGTAAATACTATCTCATTAAGAAATTAGACAAGGGATAGGCTTATGATAATTGGTTTGTAAGCGTCCAGTGAATAGATTAGGTGGATTAAAATTAAATTTGCTAGCATAAATTAAGCATTTAAACAAGATAATCTTGTAAAATTAAAGTAACAGTCTGAAAATGAGAACGTTTTATCGTAGTAGTTAATAACTCAATGAGAGACCTACATACATATATTTAGATGAAAACACCTAATCCCAGATAGATCTTTTCCTCTGTTCTGGTTGGCGCTTAGAGCTTATTTTACGCTGTTACATTGTGTGATGGTACATATGATATTATGTACTAGGTATATTTCATTTGACAGAATTAAGCACATGAAAACTTACTGATGCTTACTTGAGCTTGAAACCACAATCTTCGATTAAGATTGACGTGTTTTAACAGCTCCAATTTAGGTCACTATACATGTGGTATAATGTGGTATAATGCAGGACGACATTGAAAGGAAATCTGTATGTGTCGAATAAAATTCCGCCTCATGTGTAATCACCAAATCACGTTGGAGTGGTAGATTTCTAAATCATATCTTTTTCTCTCAACGTGTCTATCTCTGACTCTTCTTGAGGACTTCACCTCACAGCTTGTTACTTACTTCAAAATGTTTTAATGTGCACTATAAATGATGCTTTAAGAATACTTTTAGTCGTAAAACGTACGTATTACATGCTACGTTTTATTAAACCGCCGTTCGGTTTTCCTTTCAAAGTAAATCAATGATCCTGTCTACATATTTAAAGTTCATGGATCGCTTGTTTTAAAATGCGGGAAAAGCGTTTCAAATTAATGGAAAGAGCACTAGTTTTGCTACCTAGCCTCACCGAATTCTTCGTAGAAACGCAAATATATTGGGCTTTGAGCTGAAAGGTATTGAAAATTGAATTTTATCGTTAGATATTTTAAGTCTATTTTCCAACGACGTCGGTATGAACCTTGCCTTTTCAGAGACGTTGATTAATTTTTCATGGCAGTAGAATTGTGAGCCATTACTTCTTTTGTTCGTACTCGGTCAGAAGGGAAGTTATTGAATGAAATTGTAGGAGTATTTACTAGAGAGCCAATCATATTTTTTCTTCAATTTTCGTTTAGTTTATTTTGGTAACGTGTGAGCAGTTAAGCATTCAGCTTAACTAGACACAATCAGTCATACTCGTATATTAAAAAAAAAAGCAATAACCTTTAATAACCTTTCTCAAAAAGTGAGCTATCTATTATAATTAAATGCTTTATTGTGATAGATAGCTACATTGATTTTTGATTGCGTACATATTTTGTACAAGTGTTGTAATAAAGTAAGTACTTTACTATACTAATTCCTTAATTATCGCCCTTATTTCAATTTAAATGGGACACTTACGAAGCATAGTAGATTCAGTAAAAAAAGTCATTCAAATCACTTTACTATCGACAAAAATATCGATTTACATAAACAAGCTAGAATTATCGATATAAGCACCTTCATGTTTGAAGTCGGCTAAACAATCTGCTTAGTTAAACATTGTTGTCCTTCTCTCCTTTTGTCATTGATTTGACATACGAAAGAAGAAGATAGCATTGTTTTACTAAGCACCCCTTAAACAATATTTATATAGATTATTAAGTAACTTACTGAGTAATCTTAATTGTATTGTATGAAATCAGAGAGTTTCGCATCGCTTCTTGTTTAAAACTAATTAATTATATCAATGCGTGTTTTAAGAGTTGCTTAACAGTATAAAGTGGATTAGATCGACTTGAAAAGACCTTTTATGCATGAATTTATTTATTCAACCTCGTAAGCATTCTGAGCCCAAGTAAATATAAATAAGTATTAGTTTTAGGGTTGTGTTTAATATTCAAATGAGCTGTTTTTTTGGGCTTGATGTCTACTATAAAAGTTAGAACTTATTTGATTGATTACAAGCAGTAAATGGGCATTAATAAAACAATGTTTGGAAATTCTATCAATAAATGATGAAAGTACATTTGTTTTAATCATGAAAAAAATACGTATAGTTTAAGTTGGTATCTGATTTGACTGATTAAACCTTGAAATCTAAACTAAAATTATAATTAGGAAAATGTTTTTGTTTCTATGTAGGGATTAATCTCTGGTACATTTTCAAATACCACCCATAGACATTGGACTGTACGAAATATTAACTAACGCTTACTCTAAGCCCTAGCTTATAAGCAGCCCGTAAATGTCCCACTGCTGGGATAAAGGCCTCCTCTCCCTTTGAGGAGAAGGTTTGGAGCATATTCCACCACGCTGCTCCAATGCGGGTTGGCGGAATACACATGTGGCTGAATTTCGTTGAAATTAGACACATGCAGGTTTCCTCACGATGTTTTCCTTCACCGCCGAGCACGAGATGAATTATAAACACAAATTAAGCACATGAAATTTCAGTGGTGCCTGCCTGGGTTTGAACCCGAAATCATCGGTTAAGATGCACGCGTTCTAACCACTGGGCCATCTCGGCTCTTAGAAGCCCTAGCTTGGAAATAAGCATGTATGTACCTTGTGCTTGTAATGGCTCACTTACCCTTCAAACATGGTTGTTTTCCGATTTGATGAATATTAAATACTGCGTAGTGTTGTTTGGAGGTGGCATATGTTTGAATACCTAAACCGACGGGCTAACACAAAGCTCTAGCGGCAAAATACGTATCATTTTATATTATCCAATTATTACAACAGAATACATAAAAGACAGATATAGTTTATTTCGATTGTTTAATCTATTAATACATTTTTAGACACAATTTTATAGTCGAGTTAAGACTATTTATTATATTTATATATAAAATCTTTCATCTCAGTAAATTTCTGAAAGAATATACGCCATGTATAACGTCTATACACACGTAGTCGCGAGCTGAAGCTCATTCAGTGTATAAATAGATCACGTCTGACGACTGACGTCAAATAAGCGCAGCCATGCACGCATACATGCGTTATGTACCGGGCCAATGAGGAACGTACCTACATATAGAGGATGATCCGATATATTATTTCATGAAAAAAAAGTACACTTTATTTAGTTATTTTTGTCTTCGTTGATATTAAAATACCATCAATTTAAAATCTAGGTACAGTTGTTAAATCTTAGTGACGGAACTCGGAAAGTTTCTGTATTATGTACTCTTCCGGACCTACCGCTATAATGGTCGTTCCACAAGGTTTGATTATTTGTCCTTTTTTATTCATCATTTATATTAGTGAACTCGCTTACTTTCGGAAAGGTTTGTGAAATGGTCACGTATCCATAGAAATTTGCCAGACTATCAACTTTCTCTCCTACTTCATTGATGTAATATATCACAAAATAAATGCATTGATAAACACAGTTAATTTACGTCTATCTTGAAAGCATAAAGTATCATAATAGACGGTACCAATCGGGTTAATAATCGCGCGTAAATAAAAAAAAAATTATCGTGATAATAAAACATAGAAAAAAAACAATAGAATTTAATTGAAATATCTCGAAACAATTTAACCATTATATTTTAAAACTTAATCTACAAAGAGTTTCAGCTTAAGCTTTAATTTAACAATTCCTTTCCTGCCAAGTGGAAACACTTCGCTAATCAGTGCGCTTAATCTTTTAAGGAAACATCTGATAAGAGAAGCTAATTTTAAAGTTCAAAATACTTGTAATATTATCGCGGAAAACATTTAGCTATCTCAAAACTGTAAGGTTAACCATTTCTTAAATAAATGGAATTTTTTAAATTTCATTATAAATAACAATCAGTTCGTGTTATACCTTAAGGGAGCCGAGATCGCCGAGCTGATGAACACAGTTAGACATACAATTATTATGTTCACTGTATCTAAATCAATTACAAACCGATGTCATATTACCCAGACTCTACGATGATGGTCGGAAGAAATCTTTTATAGGGATAAGCTTTCCTTTGTAACACAATTTTGTTTGTGTTTAATATTCGTAAGCAGTGCCGGATAAGAGAAATATTTTATGTAGGTGAGATACATCTTTCGAGGATCTTTGCTGATGTACCATCACCACATATGTAGTTTCGTTGTTAAGTTTAAAAAAGAGACAATTAAAAAAAAGTTTATATTGAAATGGTATTGTATTTTTTGTTTATAATAATAGTAGGTAGGTCAGGGGATGTCGGGCAGATCTCAAACACTCAAATTAAAATAAGAACTTATAATTAATTAAAAATAGTAGTATCTTATACGGAGAAGTCACAAAGTCTGTAGAACAAAGTCTGTAGAATAGAGTCTGTACAAGAGAGTCTTGAGCGGAGGCGTGGAGGAGGCATGATGGCATCAGATGGTAATAAATTACCTATATATATATCAGTAAAATTACGTGCATAATATTTGAGAAAATATAACGAAAAATGTAGTGCGTTAGAAAAGGTTTTGGCTCAATACTTATTGTATTATAAAATTGATATACATATGTACTTATAATAATTTAATAATATATATATATATATATTATAATTATATATTTATTTGAAAAATATAGCAATTTCGAAATCGGTACGATTAGTTAGTATGTATGTATTATTTAAAAACAATTCCATTTTCCTTATGAATACTATATGAGTCCAAATATATTATAATTCTATGGAAAATTCCTTGACAAAGGAATTGTGACAGAAATAGCGGTAAACGTACATACGGTGGGGAATGGGGAGTCCTACCATTGCGGAAAAGCCTTTCCTCAATAACAATAAGTCCACGTAGTCAGTACAAATAATTATAGTATCAAAGTGAATTTCATAATACAATAGGGTTTTACAGAATTGATGTTACCACAGTTTGAGTGTAGATACTATAGAGTGGAATTGGTATAATAATAATAATAAATAAATAAATATTGGACAACATCACATACATTACTCTGATCCCAATGTAAGTAACTAAAGCACTTGTATCATGGAAAATCAGAAGTAACGACGGTACCACAAATATGTGGGTATTTGACCCCAAGACAAAATAGAAAATTAATGAACTTTTTCTACATCCACTCGGTGGGAATCGATCCCGGGACCTCAGAGTAGCGTACCCACGAAAACCGGAGTACACACTATTCGACCACGGTGGTCGTCAAATGTCAATGGTATGAACTGATAGTTGATTTATGAATGCTGACGCATTGACGATGTTACTGTATTTTTATGGCATTGATTGCGAACAGTAAGGCGCCTCACTTGATGGAAAGTGGCTACCACAATCCATGGACATCTGCAACACCGGAGTTGCGTCCTTTGAGAATTGAGTAGACTCATTTCTTTAAGGTTCTCAAGTCGTAATCTTTCGGAAAAAAACGCTTGCAAAAGTTGGTTCCACAGAGTCGTGTGACAACACAAACTGAGCAAATGACGCTCATTACCATAGCAAAATAAATTTGGAAAACCATAAAGTTATAGCCTGTAAATGTCCCGCTGCTGGGCTAAGGCTTCCTCTCCTTTGAGGAGTAGGATTAGAGCTTGTTTCATCATGCTGCTCTGACACAGATTGGTGGAATTAAGTGGCAGAATTTCATTAAATAAATGCAGGTTTCCTAATGATATTTTCCTTGTCCGCTGAGTAAGAGATTAATTATAAAGTATCATCAGTAGTGCTTGCTTGGGTTTGAAACCGCAATCATCCGTTAAGATGCATGTGTTCTAATTACTGGGCCATCAAGGCTCATAGATAAACATACATGTGTAAAATATTGATACCATTAGAATTAGATTAATAAAATAAAAAGAACTATAAATGTTGTACCAAATTCGATACTATATTGAAAAGGTTTTTCGTGCCAAACTACGATAAGATATACAAACATTGAGTTCGGGTAAATTCAATATAATTACATTCGACTCACGTACCGCTTGACGGAGGTTCAAAACAGCGCGATTAGGTTCGGCCAGTAGGAGATAGGTTTTTCTGGGATAGATTATTCAATTATGTATTGCAAACGTTCTTATTTTGTATGCTGTCCGCGTTAAATTGATATTATTTTCTTTCGGGTCTTTTATTTCTTATTCGTACTATATTATTCAGTCTTGTCAATTAAAGTAATCCTTTTCTAGTTTACATTTAGGCTCATACGACGTTTTTGTTTTGAGCAATAGTCAAAACAGCTAATTAATCTTTGGCTTATGGCTATACACATATGAGTACATGTAAACCTCTTATTTATCCGTTTAAATTAGTTTTTCCTTCTTGGGTGTGCTGGAATAAATCTGTTCAAGCTATAAGGCTTTTAATCAAATCAAATAAAAAAATCTTTATTTAGACATACACATTTTCCAGATCATACAAATATATACATAAAAAATAACAAAGACACAGAGAATGTGATGCCCAAATTGGTAAAACACTCAGCTTATGATGAAATCATTGTAAAATGAAGTTCAACACGCTGGTATTCTGTGGTCGCCAGTCAAATACGTACGTCACGTCGCAGGTAGTGAATATATACAAGATAAATAAAAAAAGAAGAAAATATAAAGATTTGTGTGATTATATATAAATAACAATAAAGTACTAGTTCCCTTTGACATTTTTTTTGTTTTAAATCTGATTCGTTAACAAAGGGATTTTTTGATAAATATATGTATAGGTATTTATATAGCATGTATGTTTGTTGTATGTTTTTATGTATAAATAAGTACAACAAGCGCTCGAGTGCTAGTAGTTTCTGGCGATCTGAAAAATAATTTTAAAAGACCTTCTTCGGCCGACCGACTCCAAGAGTTAAGCATCATCGGCTAAGCGCCCCCAAATGCATGACGCACGGAATTTTCGCACCCTCTTTAACCCGGATTAAGATGGACTTGTTGTCAGTAACATGTTGAAAGCTTCTCCACAGTTGGGCTTATCTTGTCTATACATTGTTTATATCACAGCGAGTGTCATAATTCACTAAGAATACGATATAAGTTTCGAAAAATTACCAAGCGATTATAAGATATTGTTACTGAAACATGCTGTATAACGCAAGTCGTGCGATAATAGCGCTAATATTTATATACATCGTCTCAGGGCGTTCACATTGCGACCGCTATTCTATAACCGTACAATTACACGCATGATTTGTTACTAATGCATCTTTTATTGTAATTGCATAATAGAATATTAATAAGCTCATTTATCAAATACATTCACGAGTTACAGACTTATACATGGGATGGACTGTACGTAGAATAAAATAATAATAATTTCTTTGGGATATTTATCAGGTTAAATTACTTTAGGATTTAATTGACAAACGACCTTGCTTGGTCGTTTTGCTTTTTGCAAGCGCGTCTGGGTATTCACTAGCCACTCATCTGATAGTATATCTTCAAGCAGCAATACTTATTATGGTTGTGTTTCTATTCAAAGTTTAAGTAAGCCAGTGGCAGTACGCTTCTACTAGTGATTTAAAATCTTAGATTTTAATATTGGTGACGCATTAGCGATGTAAGGTATGGTCAATATGTCTTTTACAGCCAATGTCTATGACTTACCACCAGATGCAGTGGCGTAGCATAGATCACTAGCACCCGGTGCGGATACCAAATTTGCCGCCCTCTTATTATTGCAATCCATTATAAAAAAATTGGGGCATGGTAAAAATAGTACTTTTATTGAATAAAACTAACCTGAAAAGTGAAATTAACATTTTTTGACATAGAGTAGAAGGTACAATATCACTTAGAAAAATTACAGAGAAAACGTAATACAATAATGATAATACACTGATAGAACGTGCATAGGTTATTTGGTATTTGGTAACAACAACAAAAATGACGAAAAAAAACACTGAAAGAAATTAACTTTTTTTCTCTAACTGCCACCTCCGCAGCGTCGCCCCCAGCAAAGTGCTGTCCGGTGCGGATCGCACCCATTCGCCCCATGCTACGCCACTGACCAGATGATCAATTTACCCAACCATATTAAAAAAAAACTTTACTTAAGAGGTTCAAAATTTATCAACATTCTTTGACCTAAAATCAGAAGGAGATACAAGTTATTAATTTGTTTTTCATGGGGTAGGATCGATCCCGCGAATTTTATATAACTAGGCGGCACGTAAACCATTGTGCTAAAACACAACTTTTAGGCTTCTATTAACGAATTAAAGACTACTTTGAAGTTTTTAATACATTACCAGAAGCCGGAGAAGAATGTTTTATGGATGTTAGATCTTAGGTCGGACAGACTAAATGAATACCAAAGTTTTTGTACTACGGTTGCTATGTAAAAATACCTTTCTATATTTACCCTAGCCAAACACATAACTAACGAACCAACCAATTCATTTTGTTAGCGTCCTCTCCTGCAGCTACACAATAACGCAAGTCTGTTTACAGATGAAGATAAATCACTGCGGGGTGTCGATAACGAAAGCTTGTTTACTCGTACAATATACGTTATGTGTTACTGTAAATAGGCGTCGCAATACAAACAGCGATGAGTGAGAGAAAGTTTGCTATGAAAATTAAAACATTTTAACAATTTCAATATTTGTTAAGCACCGAGATAGTTCAGTGGATAGAATACTAAATCGAAACTAAGAGATCGCAGGTTCAAGGTTCAGGCTTTTATTCATCTCGTGTGGACTCACATGTGTTGGATGAAACTTTGATTCGTGCTACCATGGAACAGATTTATAAATTAATTTATGAAAGGAATGTAGACCTACGTTCTACTAATGAAGATAAACTATTAGTGATAGGTCTTCATGCAAGTCTGTCTGGGTAGGTACCATCACATATTCTACCGCCGCGGAGTAATGCTTAGTATTGTTATGTTCCCGTTTGAGCGAGTGAGCCAGTGTAACTACAGTCAAGGGACGTAAGAAATTAGTTCCCAAAGTTAGTGGCGCATTGGAGATGTAAGGAATGATTAAAATTTCTAACGGCGCCAATGTCTATAGGTGGCCCACTTGGGCTTTCGCCCATTTAATAAAAAACGATGATAAAAAAACGAATTAGCATTTTTTTATTTGCATGCAGAATAACAGCGCTGAGATCCAAGAACAGTAACTACTGAGTTACTTGCCAGTTTTGGTAAGTATAGTCTATGAGTACAATTGGTGGTAGCATCACTTTTTAAGTTTATCACTTGTGTTAGGAGTGGGGACGACAATAACCCAAGAGGTCAGGATCGATCCTGCGACTTTTTACATCGCTAGGCGGCCCGTAAACCATTGCGCTATTAACGCATAATTATTAATTATGCGTTATGTTCATTAATATATTAATTTGAACTTCCAAATGGGTCACCAGAGGGCCACTACCATCCATAAACATTGGAAGTGTAAGAAAGATTAACCTTCGCATCGTTAATACGCCACAATTATTGGGAACTAATTTGTATGTCCCCTGTGCGGGTAGTTACACTAGTTCACTCATATTTCAGACCGAAACACAAAGATTCTAAGTATTGCTACTTAGTGGTAGAATACGCGATTTATGGGTGATACCTACAAAAAAGGATTGCACAAAGCCCTACCAACAATCAAATGCAAAATGCCTTCTTTGAATAAAGTTAAGTATAAAGTTTAACATTTTTACTGTTTGTAAATTATAATTGTGTTTTCTAATTGATTAGATTTTTATATACAAATCAATAAATTTATTATTAATATCGAAGTTTCTCAATAAGCAGCAAACGACAGTATTCTAGGATAAGGTATATATTATTTGTCATAAAAGCCAGAAAAAAAATATATTATGTGACAAGTTGTTGTTGAAACTTCTTGAACATAACATTAACAGCCTGTAAATTTCTCACTGCTAGGCTAAGGCCTCCTCTCCCTTTGAGGAGAAGGTTTGAAGCATATTCCACCTTCTTCTCTAATGCGGGTTGGTACACAGGTAGAATACACATGTGGCAGAATTTAGTTGAAATTAGACACATGCAGGTTTCCTCACGATGTTTTCCTTCACCACACACGAGATGAATTATAAACACAAGTTAAACACATGAAAATTCAGTGGTGCCTGCCTGGGTTTGAAGCCGAAATCATCGATTAAGATGCAAGCGTTCTAACCACTGGGCCATCTCGGCTCAGTCTTGTCCATAATAATTGTAAAAATATTAAGAATCTTCAGACTACAAATGATTGGTGATTCATGTTCTCAATGATCTGTTCTCAATGCAATAAACTATACTGTTCTTGGAAGCAATCGAGCATTTATGTATAGTTTAACTGCTCTACCGTTATTATTTCCGCTAATAGTTAAAACTTACTAAAACAATTGCAGCGCAGTCCTTAAAACTGTAAAAGCTTGATTTTATTAGTCACTATTACGAAGTCCATTAATCTTAGTATACGACTAATAAAACATTGTTTGTTCGTCATTTCCATTCATGTTCTAAAACCGTTGAACATGTTCTTTGTTGACGTCATTCGCCATTTTCAAATCAGTATGTCAAAACAAAATTACATTTCCGTTTAACAAATTCGTTTCTGGAATAGAGTAAAATACATGGAAATGACATAGAACGTCATATCACGTGATCAACGATTGTTTTTTTCCAAATATTTGTTAAGGTGTTTTGTGTGGTTATTATTGCGACAACTTTCTTTGGTCTTTGGTATTTACTTTATCGACGATTTTCGATGTTACATAGACATCACTAATAAAGCAAAAAAATTAAATCACTCCGGTAAAAGGCAAATGCATTTTTCTAAGCCCACAATGAAATTATTGCTTTTTTATGGAATTGTTTGGCGGACGAGTATATGGGCCACCTGATGGTAAGTGGTCACTACCGCCCATAGACAAGAGCGCTGTAAGAGATATTAACCATTCCCTACATCACCTATGCGCCATAACCTTGGGAACTAAGATGTTATGTCCCTTGTGCCTGTGATTACACTCACCCTTCTAAACGGAACACAACAATACAGAGTACTGTTATTTGGAGGTAGAATATCTTATGAGTGGGTGGTACCCACCTAAAGCCCTACCACCAAGTGAAGCTGAATTCATTAGTATGGTGATCCTTATACAACACTATTTTGTACTACAATACTGTTTTGTTTTATTTTAAAAATTACCATCGACTTTAGCTGTCACAACGAATGAGCCCGCGGGCTCAACTCGGCGACTTTTTATTCGATCATTATCACAGGTAAATTGGATTTCGATAGAACGTAAATTGTAAATATTATGAAATAAATTTTCGTGGATAATTTTCGTTGCAAATTGAATTCTAAAATACCAAGGTAGGTTTTCGGAATTGATTATTACGAAAAATTTGCGTTATGGTTATTGTAAGATATAATTAGCATTAGCAGCCCGTAAATGTCCCACTGCTGGGATAAAGGCCTCCTCTCCCTTTGAGGAGAAGGTTTGGAGCATATTCCACCACGCTGCTCCAATGCGAGTTGGTGGAATACACATGTGGCAGAATTTCGTTGAAATTAGACACATGCAGGTTTCCTCACGATGTTTTCCTTCACCGCCGAGCACGAGATGAATTATAAACACAAATTAAGCACATGAAAATTCAGTGGTGCCTGCCTGGGTTTGAACCCGAAATCATCGGTTAAGATGCACGCGTTCTAACCACTGGGCCATCTCGGCTCTTCCACTGGGCCATCTCGGCTTCATCATTATATCTTCTTAACTATAGTAAAGCTGTAGATATCTGTTCTTCATGTACTTTCAATCAAAAAACTGTTTGACTGATTTCAATGATTTTTTTCGTTTATAGTGGTCTTTTCTATAGATAACAATAATATATATTTTTAATCTTTCATCGCAACTTAATTTATATACATATATATGCATTATACACATTTATAAGTGTATATATGTGATTGTTATTTTTTTATATTTTTTAAACATTTATCAAACAAATGGATAATCTAGTTATAAGTAACATAAATACATAATCTGAAAGAGATTTTTTCTGTTTTTGGAGACGATGAAATATAATACAATTGTGTTCCTACCACTAAAATTTATTACAATTAGGATCACATTTCGGGTAACAATAAATTAAAAACGAACACGTCATATCTGGATCGTTCTCTAGTATTAAACCTGAGTCTTTGACGCTACTATTTATTGAATCAAGACAAAATTATAAATTCTAATTTACTTTATTGATAGAAATTATTCGATTAAGTTTTGTAGTAAAGGATTTTTTATTTAGTGGAAATATACCATTAATATCCCACTACTGGGCAAGCCTCCTGTCATTTGATACATATATGTGGCTAAATTTCATCAAGCACAACTATGAAGGTTTCCACGTTCTATAAAAACAAATGACAAGTGGTACCCGGGCTCTAAATTTATTTATATTTCGAATTGAAAATTGAATTTCGAATAGGCACCTAAGAATGTCATTTAAAATATAAAAAAAAATGAAATTATACACAGTGTCACAGTAAAAACTCTTAAGTCAAATCAGATAAGCTCCTTGACTAAGATTAATCGTTAAACGTCCTTATATATCTTTATTGAAGTAGCGAATTAAACAGCCGACGAACAAGAATGTACACAGTCTTATGTAGAATGTTTGATTTAAACTGTTTATATACTCATTTATCATTGTCATATCAATATAATATATCTTTCTTTCCATATAGTGGACTCGTAAATGGGCCTGATGGTAAGTAGAGTAGTGGTGACCGTTGGCACCGTAAGATATTTTAAAAATTCCTTACATCACCGATAGGCTGCCCACATTTTTAATAGATATTATGA
This sequence comes from Vanessa atalanta, assembly GCF_905147765.1. Taxonomy (NCBI): domain Eukaryota; kingdom Metazoa; phylum Arthropoda; class Insecta; order Lepidoptera; family Nymphalidae; genus Vanessa; species Vanessa atalanta. Next base: position 3,208,419 of record NC_061894.1, on the reverse strand, counting down.
GATTTGCATGATTGCCTAGTTGGTCTAGTGGCTAGCTAAAAGGGATGCTGTGTTCAAATCCTAGAACAGTCTATTAAAAAGCTATCAAATATTATATGTTAAGGACTATTCAAAAATAGCTTTGATTTCGTGAATCATTGATCCTGTGGTGGGACGCGTCAAAACTTTTCAATAGTGTCGGAATGCCATTCCATCGCATGGGTGGTGTGTTCTTACACACGGATTCAACCCTCGACTACACCACCGAAATCTTTGTAATGTTAGATTGCGATCTAAGATTGATGACATTCACATTGTTTAGCCACTGGGTTATTTCTGCTCTTTACAATTTACAATAATGTACTATCATTTCAACTCAATATAGAGAGTAAATGACTTGTCAGAGAAGGCAACGGAGCGGGAGCCTAAGTAGCGGGGACATGCTGAGCCAATACTCATCTTCTCTCCCTGCCGGAAGCGTTGCTGGGACTAGAGACGTTCTTTGTACTTTGGGAATACATCTAGAAATAGAGACCTGCATATACGGCTAACCGTTGGGGTGGCATGGTATGCGCAAGCAATACTGTGACCCCACTCGAAAAGATGGAGTTTATTATACTATACCGCTGGTTTTTAGAGAGTATTCCAGAGCAGTCGGCGTGATTAAGTTCCACAGAACCTCAGTTCATGTAGGGAAAATATGAGCTTATTCAGTGAGAAAAAAAGGGAATATGGAATCTATGCCCATGTAAATGGTTATAATTAAGGTTTTACCCGAACTTACATTTTTCACTTTGATTTTTATTCTTTTCAAACTAAACGGACGCTTTCAAAGGCTTTCTTTGTGTGAAGTAACATGAGTGATAGTGGAAGACATGACGACGGCCTCGCTGACGTAATGCCTTTTAAACACAATTTAGGAACATCTTATTCGTCATATACGATAGAAACGAAAAAGGTTTTAAATGTTTCTATGTAAGTGTGTATGATTACAATATTTTACACACACATTAACTAAAACCAAACAGTGCTTCATTCGCTTTACCTAATATTTAAATAATATTTTTATTAAAAACTCCTTTCTAATTCTAGTAATTTTTTTTTATATATAAATCTAGAACATAGAACTAGAACTTAGCTATAATTGTAACAATATTATATTTTAATACTAGGAAAAGTTTCAGCTAATGTACATTGTACCGATCATTCTACTTTACGAATAATTTTAAAACTTCTTTATTCTTACAAGAAAACTTTCGGCTCTAAGTGTTTTCTGATCTAGATTTTGCAAGATTAATGATGGTAAGCCTAAATGGATTGTCTAGACCAGCAGACGAAAATCTAATCAAGTACTTATAGTATGTTTCAATTGAGGTTAGGTTTTATTTAGGTCAGTTTTGCCTTAGTTAGCTAGCTTGAGTACATTCCTAGTATTTATTATATATATACTTTTCGAACAGACTTTTTTGGTCAATCAATAAGTAAGTGTAATGCTAGCATATTGAAAAAAAGAAGACTTTGATATATTAAACATAGTATTGAACCTTATATAAGCAGGTAAATTTTATATATATTAAAAAATTTAAAGCTTATTTCTATAAGAATAAGACATATTACTCAATACAAGATAATATGGTAATTTATTGATTTCTAGGCAGGATGTAATGTTGTGAATTGATTTGGAGGTTTTTCGTTGTGTTGTTAAATCAACTACAAATACTGCTGTGAATCTAATATAAGATTGTATTACGTTACCAGTTGATATTGCTGTAATCAAATATTATAATGTACTATGCAATATTAACAGCAAAACTTCGCGTTTATTCAACAGATTTTTACAAATTTCGAAACCATGACAGGTCATGTTTTGATTTAATTTCATTCTAAACTGACGACGTCTGTTCGCACATACATTAGTTTTTGTTTGATACAGCCATAGCGCCGCAAGAACCGAGATGGCCCAGTGGTTAGAACGCGTGCGTCTTAACCGATGATTTCGGGTTCAAACCCAGGCAGGCGCCACTGAATTTTCATGCGCTTATTTTGTGTTTATAATTCATCTCGTGCTCGGTTGTGAAGGAAAACATCGTGAGGAAATCTGCATGTGTCTAATTTCAACGATATTCTGCCACATGTGTATTCCACCAACCCGCATTGGAGCAGTGTGGTGGAATATGCTCCAAACCTTCACCTCAAAGGGAGAGGAGGCATTGGCCCAGTAGTGGGAAATTTACAGGCTGCTAATGTAATGTTTTTGGTACTAGGGACACAGACACAAGCTGTACCTTGATCAAATTTATATCAACAACTAAGAACAGCGTAAGGCTTTCGGTGATTTTTATTATAGATTATTTATTTTAATTTAAACCGTATATTTCAGTAGTAATTGTAGCTGAGATGGCCCAGTAGTTTAGGACCGTGAATCTTAACCGATAATTTCGGTTTCAAACCAGGGCCAGCACCATTGAGTTTACAAAGGCTTAATTAGTGTTTATAGTTTATATCAAGCTAGGCGGTATAAAAAATCATCACGTGGAAGCCCCTTCATTCCACCGATCCGCATTAGAACGGTGTGGTGGAATGAACTCTAAACCTTCTCCTCATAAGGCCTTAGCTCAGCAGTGAGACATTTACAGGCTGTTTCTTTTTATTTTGTTCTAGATCGTTTCATAAAAAGTTACATATTAATTAGCATCGAGCTTTCTAGAAGAACGATAAACTTTTTTCTTAATAAAACTCACGAAATCAATAACTTGGGTGTATTACAGAAATAATTATAATTATATTCTCAAGCTGTGAAGGTTAATATAGTAATAAAAAACAGCTTCATGAACCTCAGTATCTAAAGGATCGAATACACTTGTGGACCAGTGAAGCCACATCGATCTCTTCGTTAAATCGTCATGCTTGGTCAAACAAGTGTGGTCGCGACCTTATAGGTTACCGATCTTCGCTTCGCTGGAAATTTGTGTTGACCAAAAAACCAATGGAGTAATTGATAATTACTGTTGTTATTAATAATTCATTATAATTAGTTATGTAATATTACTATTATTAATATTATTGAGGCTGGTAAAATTGGCTAGACGAGTAGTTACCGGTATTAATACGAGAATACGAATATTGCGTTGCCTTTTCTGACGAGACCTTTATGGAAATTTTCTTAAAAAAACATGTGAGGTTATAAAAATTTTTTGTACCTTAGATCAGGCAAAGGTAGCTTAACTGTGCAGCTTAGAATTTCCTCTGAAGACCTACCTTACGTTATTGCGTGCGACAACGGCTAGAGAAGCAAATACATAAATTACAAACGGTTAAAATTACGTAAATATTCGACTATTGTAATTTTCATGCTGTTTCCAATAAGCGTCTTAGAGAGCCTAAGTTCTTACTGTAGCATTATAAAGAGTTAATTAACATTAAAAAGGGAAGTTAAAGTACTCGAATCTAAATCAAAGATTGCACGGGTACCTGGGCGAGCAACACTGAATTTTCATATACACAATTTGTGTTTGTGATTCATCTCGGGCTCGGTTAACATCGGAAACCAGCCGAGCGCTTTGAATTTAATAAAATGCCCGTACCGTATAGTTTAAAATGAAAAATACTTCACTAAAATGTGCAAAATAAATCCATTGTATCATAAGTGGAGCTCTGACCTATATATTATATTTCGTCTGTCTTTATATAAAAGCATTTGTTTGTTCTTTTGAATTTTTTACAGCAGAATTTATTTTTATAAAAATTAAACAAAAATATCTTTTGGATTAAATTTCGAGTTCCTTCATACAAAATTCTTTATTGAAACGCTACTCTTTATATTGTAAGTCTATTTAATACTAGCCTCAGTAACTGAAATATTCAGAATCGCGTTCATTTAAATTTCGACACTAGGTGTATCGAAATAAGTTTCATTTTTCTGGATTCCGTTTATCAAGCAATATGGCCATTATTCACAGCTATTCGGAAAACTCGGGGGTAAATCGGTATCGATGAGGACGAGGGTACACAGCTAAAGAGGGTAGAGATGGAGTACCTCTTGTGGCGATATTGGAAGCTCATTTGGAAATTCTGATTTACGCATGCGTGTATTTCATTATAGGTTTTTTTTTAAAAGAAATATTGGTTTTCATTACATAGAAATTATTTTTTCAGGAATATATTTTAATATTGCCTTGGAGTTGGAATGGTTAAACATAAATATCTTAACGAAAGAAGTGAGTTCAGATCCAGATAAGACTACTGAGTTATTATGTACTTAAATTGTTTTATATTCGATTGCCAAGTCGTAAAAGATTTTGAGTGTAGTAATTGTAGTGAAGGTTGTAATTTTTTTTTATTTAATTTTGTTATTGTTAATAGAGTTAATCTAAACATTAGTAATATTTGGAAAGAATGAATAAGTAGAATTTCCTTTGAATGACAGCTCTTTGATAGCCTATAAAAAAGTAGCACTAACTGTCAATGTCCCATTGCCGGGCTATGGTCTCGTTTTTGAGGAGTAAGCTTATATCACGCTGCTCCAACGTAGAAAAAGTTAATTTAAGGAAAATACATGTAGAAGGTTTTTTTCACACCACGATGTTTTCCTTCAGCTCCACACAAATGGAAATTATGTGCTTACAAGACTTTGAGTTCTCAATCTTCGACTAAATTTGTATGTTAATCAATGGGTCACCTTAGCACCGAATTAAAACTTATGTTGAATGTAAATAAAATGAAAAGTTATTGAATATCATAAATTCTAATCTAGTTTGATAGTGTTTGTATTTCGATTGTCTGGTTAAAGATAAATGTCGCTTATAAACTTCTAATTAGAATTATTTAAGTAATTAAACATAAAACTAAATATTATGAAATTAATCAAGACTAATATAACCTAAAGATTAGAAGGAAATTCAATCAATATACATCTATAAATATTATTGTTCTGTAAAATTATTACCTTCATACAGCCAATCCGGTACTCCATTAAAGATCCTTCCGGGTATGCCCGTGTCTGTGACTCTGTACCCGGTAGAAGACCTTGGTGCTGGACGGTAGAAGATGTCGTAGTCTTTTACAGTGATGAGGCCATGACCCTTAGGGGTCCACATGGCAAGGAGAAGGAGCGGACCTTCGCTGATAACTCCTCCTCCGATGTCATCCGGTAACGGCGTTAGGGGGTAGGATTCCCTAAAGGATAAAAAAACAAAATATTTACATTACTTAGAAGCTGAAATTCAAATCAATTTATCATCAACATCAATTTTATGTGTAATTATATGGAATTAAATTAAGATTACGAGGTGCCCAAAAAGGCATAATATAATCGCAAAACTGTTTGCTTTATTGTTCGCCCATAGATCCTGGCACTGTTAGAATTGTTAACCGTTATTTACACCCAACTAAGATGCTACGTCGCTGGTGTTATTACACAGACTGACTCACCATTGAAACCAGAACATAAATATTTGTCAGGAAAATAAATGTGTATTGCATCCAAACATGTAGGTTGCCTCACGACTGAGAACTAAACATTAGATAATTATAATATACGATTATGCAATAAGCACACAGTGAATACGGTGTTATGGAAGGTTTTAACGAAGTAATTAGAACCTTTTTATTAAAAATGCTAAACACAAATTTATTGTTTATTCTGCCAGTGTCAAAAGTTCTCAATATTCAGATCTAATCCATATTTAAAAACTATTTATTTTCGATCAACATATCCAAACTGTATGTAAATGTAGTCTGGGGCTAACTGGTTTTGTTACGGTTTGTTTAACGAACGTGCTGAAATATGAATATACAACCACATTAGTTTTTATGTTAGCCTGGTACCTGAGATTACAAAGGTACTGGAGGCGTTTTTTTTTTTTAAGTATAATAAATAATAATTTTATAAATAAAGACCGATATTTTTTATTACAAAATATATAAAATTTACTTAGTCTTTGTAAATTAATTATTTTAAATTCAATATTATTAATAATATAATTAAAAAATATTAATTAAGCGCAGTTACTCACGTAATATAACTTTTTATATACTTTTATATCATTTTAAATCGAAATATAAATATATATCGTAATCACTTTCAATTTAGGTCCACGTGTATATATCTATAAAATAGAATAAAAAAAAAAAAAACCTCTCTGACATACATATACTTTTAACATAACATAATTGTATTTTATGTTGCCCATCTGGACTGATAGTTAGGATTTCCGAAACACAGGCTACCTCACAATTCTCTTCAACGCTGAACATGAAATAGATTATAAACGCAAGTGAGGCTTACCTAGATTCTAAATCACGACCTCAAGCTCCACGTATCCACACATATCTTAGACACGCGGCCATATTGGAATTATATCGCCGAACAATATTGCTTTTGAGTGCTGTCTAGTATGCAGGGCGAGTATTCCAGTTTAATTACTGACTAATGACGTAATCATTTAGATTACACCTTAACCATGTTGATATATATATACATACATTGGTTTTGTTAAGTGAACACTTGACTGTTTACAGATGGTCCGATGCTGAAATAAAGTGGTTTCAGTACGAATTGATCAACTTAAATAGCGTTCATAACACCTTATGGTTGTCATCATCATCAAGATCAGCCTGTATTACTCCACTGCTGGACGTAGGCCTCCCCCAAGGCGCGCCACAAATTATAATCCACTTCGTGGTAGTAGGGCTTTGTGTAAGCCTGAGTAGGTACCACTCAGTCAGATATTCTACTGTTTGTTTGAAGGGTAATTGAGCCAGTGCATGAGCATAGGAAAATAACATCTTAGCTCCCAAGGCTGGTGGCGCATTCGCGTGATGTAAGAAATGTTATTATTTATTACAGCGTCAATGCCTATGGGCGGTGGTGACCACTTATCATCATTAGTGGCGCATTTGTCCGTCCGCTTTTATAATACATAAAAAAAAATATCTTGTCTATCAACTACTAAAACGAAAATAATTCAAATGTCCTTCAACTAGAGCTGGTTCAATTGAAAAATTTAAACAATCCTTATTTATACACGTCTTAAGACAATTTTTGTAACCAAAATAGATGTACGAACCGATATCTTATTAACTTCCTATGGATCTTCTCTTCATCAAAATTTGATGTTATAAAAAGCATTGTATTGAATTCGATAAAAAAACAAAATCAATTGTTCCTCACAAAATTACGTTTATTAGATGATGTCAATATTAACATCTATATTTAACAAATGCTTAATAAAATACAAGCTAATAAACAGTCGTGAATAAAACCTTGGTTCGCAGGTTGTGGACCGGCACTAAATATCTAAACGAGACATCGGACAATAGCCTGTTCCAAACGGAGGAATACACAATAAACATTAAAATGTACGATTCTCCTGAATGAATTAATTTATGGACATTGTCACAACCCGCATTGGAGCAGCGTGGTGGAATTTGCTCCAAGCCTTCTCCTCAAAGGGAGAAGAGGCCTTTAGCCCAGCAGTGGGAAATTTACAGGCTGCTAATGTCACATGAAAGGATTATTTCGATTTCCGAACTTCCAAATCTGTTTAGGCATTTATAAGATATATCAGAACTGGCAACACTGGTAACATTACACCCCTTCTTGGAACAGTCGTGTAAAACCCTTAGATTAGATATTCCATGACATTTCCTTTAGCTTTATCAAATTATGCACTAAAATAGTTCTTGATTTATAAATATTTATTTTTAAAGCAATACGGTTGCATTAAAATACTTATGTACACTTTAATTTTAATCCCAAAGTTCTGATAACAACTTCGCCGACAGAATGTTATAGAATATTCGAGATCTCGACCGATGATATCATATCAATTCAATGTCAAAGTTGTTAATTCATCTTTACAACTCTGTGTGTAGACTATGGTTATTAGAAACCACTGTAAAGTTACTGCTGGAAGAATATACCTATATACTGTAAGTTTGTTGTTATTATGTTTATATTGATATTTTCGCTAACATAAGTCAGTCTCGAAATTGAGTTTTTTTTAATTAGATTTTTTTAAGTAAAACAACAGCTTGCAATTATCTTCCTGGCGAGCGGAGGCTGCAGTTACTTTTGAGAAGAAGATAAGAAGCAAATTCCATTAGATACGCTACTCCAAGGCAAGCTGGTGACAAATATGGCAGTTTTTCATCACGATATTTTACTTCAATGGAAAACGTAAATTAAGAGTTTAAGAGTTGCGAATCATTATTATGAAGAGATATTGAATTTTTAATTTTACATATATATATATATATTACGCGTGTACGTTACTGAACTCATAAAAGGATAATAAATTTCGATGACATTTTTTTTGCGTGTAATTCAGTGGGTCTCTGGATGGCTTACATGGACCCAGTTGGTGCTATGATAGGAAAGTAAATAAAGTTCAATTCTTATTTTACCTGGACGAAGTCGAGACTTGCAGCTAGTATGTACCCGTATATACATACGTATATAGTATTGAATTTATTGACTCTAATCGGGGACATTTGATCTTTTTCCCTTCATTTAGATCTGTTTGGCTATTCGACTTAGACTTTCAAAGGATGAAAGAGTTTGTAATTGAATTCAAACAGTTTATACTCGTTACTCAAAGTTCACGTTATAGCCGAACTAACGATTCAGAAACGTGGAGCGAATGCAGCTCATTTCGACTGCACTGCGTAGTGTTTACATTCATAAATCTTTAATCGAGGCAACTGGGAAATAGCTAGCGTATTCGAAAGCGGATAAATAGGCGCCCTAATTTCGCACCTTTCATTTAAAATTGCAAGTACGAGGTGCAAGTTGATTTTACGTCATTTTTAGTTGCTGAGGTTAAGATGTACACTTTTTTTTATATATTAACTATAAAATTTCGGCATAAGTCGCATGGCATTCAGTCTACACGTCCGAGTAAAAAAAAATCTTATGACTAATAATTCTATTGTATTCTTTTATATTTTATAATATAGGAATGATTACGCATGCAACCTTCGGCAATTTACCAACCATGATAATTTATTACTTTGTGGCTGTATATTTAATGGTTGCCTGCACAACGTCCTTTAATTCTTCTTATTACTGTATTGCGTATCGGTAGAATTATATTTAATCTATGTATATAATATATATAAAATAAAACAAATTGCGATCAAAAGTTAATAAAATACTAAAACGATCTACGCCATTTTGAAATAAAAGAGCGGGAAACTCCAGTCGCCATTATTAATATGAGTGAACCAAAACAGTACACATACATAGATTATAATTATAATTTATTAAATTCTACAATCCTTAAATGTAAACTATAGAATGTTTTTAGATACGATTGATCAAATAAAACAAGAATTATTTAAGACTTTTATATAAAATACATTAATAAGCAATAATAGATTTCAGTCGAGTTTGACTAGCAGTTAAAACACGCGAATCTTTAATCCGCAAGTCATCAAACCCTGGCCAGCACTACTGAACTTTCTTGTGTGTATTATATATGTTACTGTAAAAGCTCGAACTACGGTAAATATTCAGAATTTTCCAGTAAAACCTAAGATTTACCGATTATGAATGGTAAATATCCATAAAACTTTGACCATCACTATGATTCGAACTTTTACCATCATTCACTTGGTAAATCTTAGGATTTACATGTTAGGTTAGGTTGGAATGGTAAGAGTCCGAAAAAGTCGTCCCTTTATAATAAATACTTACATTTACCAATGTCGGTAAATCTTAGGTTTTACTGAAAAATCTTAAAAATCTCCTTAGCAATGTACTATAAAATTATCTTTATAGCAGTGGGTGTCTCAGCATCTTGCAGAATATATGTACAAGTTCTATCGAATAGTATCCATGTAACAATGTAAATTATTTCCACTGTAATACGATTCTCTGGTTTGCTTGTTTCATAAATCTTGAAACGCGTGCATGTTGATTCATTTTGTGCTTCTACGTTGCTATTTTCTAAGAAATCGTTTCGTATCTCACTTGTGATGAAAAGCGTTACTGATGTTTCAACGAAGCGTGGGGTCTCTATTTTATTCGATTTTTTATATTTTCATCTTAAAATGAATACGATTGCAATCTTAAAAACAACTCACTGATTAATCACGAAGTCTCAGAAACTATAACACAAACTTGAAATTTGGCAGGTAGGTTCCGTATATATAGACATCCTCATAGATTTTACGAAACTTCAACCCTTAAGGGGGTAAAACGAGGGTTGGAAGTTTGTTTATAAATTTCGCGTGGGTAAAGCCGCAGGATCAGCTAGTTTATAATATAATTACAAACTAATATTATTACACACACGTTATGGTGTCGAGAAAACTCTTATAGAGATAAGCTTCCTGATGATGTGTTTGTATGATTGATACGCCATACGTCATTTGATTGTGACGAAACTTCGATGGGCTCAAAATAACAGGAATCTCTTTATATGCATACCCGTAAGACATACTATGGGGTAAGTAGTTACGGGGCATGCATTGGCTGCAATGAAATTAGTTGAACAAATTATAAACATTTAAAAATTAAGACAATGGTATATATAAGTATAATTTCTCAGTCGAAAAATCCAACAACTATTACGCCGAATCTAGAACCTCGGAATTTAGAGTTCTATAATGAAGCCTATACATAAAGAATAATATTATATAAAAAGAATTATATATATTTATAAGGTAAAAGAGGATTTAAGAAATTATTACATTGGAAGACTTCTTGCTTTGAAAAATATAAACCTTTTTCAAGAGGGACACGGAAAATATAAATCAAAGGAAAAAATATGAACCGACGGCGAGGCAGGAAGTGGAAAATTTCTTATTTCATACAAATTTCCGTGGGAATTGCCTTATTCATCGCTTAATTTTATTACTCTACAAGTTTGTATAGTATGAATTATTTATTACTTGTGCTGTGTGAAACTGAAATCGGTGGCAGGGCTTTGTGCTAGCCAGTTGTGGTAGGTACCACCCACTCAGCAGATATTCTACCTCTAAACAGCAGTAGAGCAGTAGAGGTGAGTGAGCCAGTGTAACTACAGGCAAAAGGGACATCTTAGTTCTCAAGGTTGGTGGCGCATTGGCAATGTAGAGGATAAATATTGGACAACATCACATACATTACTCTGATCCCAATGTAAGTAGCTAAAGCACTTGTGTTATGGAAAATCAGTAGTAACGACGGTAGCTCGGAGTAGCGTCCCCATGAAAACTGGTGTTACCCATGAAACCGAAAACTACTCGACCGCGGAAGTCGTTTAAAGAATGCTTAATATTTCTTATTGCGCCATTGTCTATGAGCGATGGCGACCACTTAACATCGGGTGGCCCATTTGCTCGTCCTGGTAAATAAAAAAAAAAAAGATGTGGCGAAATGCCGATGTTGGCGTGCTAAACTTGATTAGTGTGTGTAACTATTGTAATTTTTGTCATTGTGGTGAGGTAATTTGAATGGGGATCTTAGTGTGTGTGGTGTTCCAGTAAGGCTTATTACATTGCTTAGCAACTTAGTACCTAGCAAATTGCCTATGTTTCTGTGTGTATACATTTGTATTTCTATTAAAAGTTTATTAGTGTGTTTTAGACGATTGATGATGATAGTGTTTCTTCGTATTTATACATAATTGAAAGAGTATGCGATAATTTCACGTGTCCGTGTGGGTTTTTTAAAAAGTGTAGTTTTAACAAATATTTTATATTATATGTGTCATAACTAATAAGATTTAGTGTAATATAAAATTACTTTTATAAACTTTGTGCACTAAAAGAGTTTTGGAAAAAACATAAATTTCAACGAAAAACTAAGTTGGGCCAGACGACGTGCCAAGTTTTGATTAAGTTGCGCTGTTGGTGCATGTCCGCACAATGTGTAGTTTGACTTGCTTGCGGGACAAATGTTTAACTTTGTTGCGTTGATATAACGAAGTCAACTTTTAAATAATAATAATATAATATTCTTGTCTTATGTCAATTTTTTTTTTGTCACATTTTCCGTTGAAACACTTGGCCCTTGTAGTAGTGCAAATTGCTTCATTAAAAGTGTAACACCTCACCTTATTGCCTCCACGGGTGGGCTGGTTCGTTTTTTGCCCAGAGAATCAGAATTGCGATTCGACGCGGAAATACTGCTAGCATTCTAGCCACCATTCCTCGCGGTCAAGATTTATACAGTAACTATTTTTAAATCATATATTTACCAATACTTTTTATCTTACGAGTAGGATTGAGTCCCATTAATTCTCTTACATACATTCATACACAGTACTGACTCCTCATACACGTATTTCATTCTTTTCCATGAATGATTTTTATGAATAAATTATATGTATTCATTCGTTCGTTTCTTCAAAAATAAATGCATTAATTCATTAATATTTAAAATATGCAAAAGCTTTTTCGCAATTCGAGAAAGGAGACTGAGAATTTAATAAGTGTCATTTTTAATAAAGTAAAAATGTTAAGTAAAAATGAAATATTAAAAATTAAAAATACTATTATTTTCACTCCGCAATATTTTATTGCGTCACAAGTCTCTGCAGGCGACGTGTAGCTCGTGTCCCATTTAAGATTTTAGGCCGCTTGTTAACGTTTGCCATAAAATATTATGGTAGATTGTTCCTGATTACGTTTCACGCACACGTGGTCGTAAGAGTTGTGGCGTATCTACTATTCTCTCGACGGTGAAAAGGCTAGGAGTAATTAAGATGGTCGTTTTTAAGAGACAAATTAATTTTTCTTAAGTTATTTACATTACATTACATTCTCCTCTCCAATTGCGGAGAAGGTTTGGAGCATATTCTACCACGCTGCTCTAATGCGGGTTGGTGGAATACACATGTGGCAGAATTTAATTAGACAAATGCAGGTTTCCTCACGATGTTTTTCTTCACCGCCGAGCACGAGATGAATTATAAACACAAATTAAGCACATGAAAATTCAGTGGTGCTTGCCTGAGCTGAATAAGAAATCGTCGGTTAAGATGCACGCGTTCTAACCACTGGGCCATCTCGGCTCAAACTACGTTATTTACGTGTTATTATTTCAAATGAATTTCTTTTATAGTTTTTTCCGAATACGCAACTCAGATTTTCCTCTAAATTAGGTTAATTAGTTACCTTAGATTTAGTGTACTTACGACACTAAAGTTTGTGTTTCAATAATATCTTGGAAAATAAAACGTAACGCATGTCCGCACCAATCGTTGCGTGATGTGTGGTGGTAAGAACTCTTAATGTTAGGACATTTAGAATCTACTTCTTGATATTAAGCCACATATAATGATGATATATAATAAATACAAATTAAAATATGAGATACGATGTCAAGTTTAATAGTTTGTATGATGATTGTGAATAATTTTATAAAATATACTTTGAGGTTACGTAACTCTTGACATTTTACTGTGTCATAACGAGAGCCGTGTTAATCTCAAGCTGTTTTGTTTCTGTATGTATACTTCCTTATTACTTTATGTAACATTAATCTTTACCATTTCTATACTCTTTATAATTATTATAACATTTTTAGTAAATTTCAAAATGTCACAATTCGATTTAATTTCAATGTAAATTAAAAATACTTAAGACTATTTAGATTACTACAACTAGTGCTGTTGCAAATAAGTTACTGATTACGTATTTACGATATTAATATTAAAGTTATACTAATCTATCCAGACATAAATTAAGATACTTTGTTTTGTATTGCCTAACTGAAGCCTCTCTTTGGATAAGATATTAGTATATAATATTATTATATAATTAGAACTATATATTTATACAAATAGTTAATGATAAAAAGCTTTGCCTATATTTATTCATTTATCATGGAAACCAACAAATTATTTTTACATTGAACAGAACAGAAAATATTAATCAAATATGTTCTCCTATTACATTTCTACAAATAATAATATCGTTGATACAAATGTGTAGTAACTATAATATATATGTGTATTCCGTTATACGTGTATAGTGTGTTCGTTTAAGTGTTAAATCATAGACAATTTGAAAACCTTTTTAATAATAACCTATTGTGCCTATGAATTCGCTTAGTGTTTTCGCCAGTTGCCTTACAGGTTTAATTTGATTGACTCGATTTTTGACAATGAACAAGCAAGTGTAAATATATTGGAAAAAATTTCGACTTTAATTATGGATTATACGTTTAATTGTTCTGAAATCGCTAAACACGACTGTTACCTTAATAAAATAAACTGTTTATGCAAAATACATAAACAGACGCTTATTACGAAACGAAAATATTAGGTGTATTTTTATTTAGTCCGAGTAAAATAACACGTGATTTCAATTCAATTAATTACGTACGATAAAATCTTCAGAGATTTATACGGGTTTCGTAATCTCTTAATGAATAAAGGTAATTAGGTTGTCGAAACTCCTAATTGATACTGAGCTTCTAAAATCCGGTTAAATTGCTTTCGATATTTAAATACTTTTATATTGAAATAGTTTATTCCTAAGTATTTGTTATTCATCTAAAGTGTTTTTTTGTACACATTGTTATTTTATTTGATGTAGTTTTTAACATCAGTTGCCATCGTCAATATCCTATCGTAAAAAAATGTCTGGTTGAGAATGTCAAGATGACGTTTCATACTATACATACATGTGTTCAATAAAATTAAAATATACGACTAAATAAAGTCTTTAATAATATTTTCTCGAGTGTATAGATATTTCGTAACTTTATTAAAAAAGTAATTCATTCTATGAAATAAAATGCTAATATATGAAGTTTCAGATAAATTATTTTGGATTCCAAAATTGAATTTGGGTAGTAATTAGTCTTTCCGAGAAAAATCTGGCAGTCGTATAACTTCTACGAGTTCATAAGACGAAAGTTAAATTATATTTAAAAAAAAAAACAGACTATTTTATATATTTATATGATATAACATTGATTAGCATGATAATGTAAATAATTCTGATAACACGAGAAATAAAGGTAAACCTGTAACAATTGAGAGCCGAGATGGCCCAGTGGTTAGAACGCGTGCATCTTAACCGATGATTTCGAGTTCAAACCCAGGCAGGCACCACTGAATTTTCATGTGCTTAATTTGTGTTTATAATTCATCTCGTGCTCGGCGGTGAAGGAAAACATCGTGAGGAAACCTGCATGTGTCTAACTTCAACGAGATTCTGCCACATGTGTATTCCGCCAACCCGCATTGGAGCAGCGTGGTGGAATATGAGAGAGGAGGCCTTTAGCCCAGCAGTGGGAAAATTTACAGGCTGCTAATGCTAATGCTGTAACAATTAATGTCTGACTCCGCAATGACAATATATTTCTGAGTTAAGGTGTCTACACTAAGATTCTGCAGAAATTTTTAACTTTGCCTCTAAATTTTATCATATTTATGTTATTAGCTCAGTCAATTAATACATGATATAAAACATGGAACATGTCATTCATAAATTTCCACAAAACATATAAATTTTATTATATAAGTAAATAATTTGCTAAAAAGGTAACTTTAATAGTTTCTTGCCGAATTTTCTTAGTAGAAATTTAAATATGGAACGATTCGAGTAATTCCTGTAACAAATGAGCCTACTTGATTTATAATATGAATCTGATTTTAATTCAAATCGTAAAGATAATAGGTTAAACAGGACCCTTAGGAGGAGAACTAACCATAAATATCAACTTATCTGGTAAACTAATGGCAAATTATTATTCGTATGAGACAGATATGTACATAGAATTATATATATACAGATGTGTAATTAAAGTTAACGGATACTATTAATTCGACGACCTCCGTGGTCGAGTAGTGTGTACACCGGTTTTCATGGGTACGCCACTCCGAGGTCCCGGGTTCGATTCCCGGCCGAGTCGATGTAGAAAAAGTTCATTAGTTTTCTATGTTGTCTTGGGTCTGGGTGTTTGTGGTACCGTCGTTACTTCTGATTTCCATAACACAAGTGCTTTAGCTACTTACATTGGGATCAGAGTAATGTATGTGATGTTGTCCAATATTTATTTACTATAGCAAGACACCAAGGGTATATATATTTTTAAAATTTTAAGAATTCTCAATATGTAATGTCTATGATATATATACTCTATTCCAACCGCAAAAGCAAACAAGCCAAATAAACAGCGCGCGTCATTTGACAGCAAATTGACGCGATATCATTGGTCGAGAGCTTGATTAATCTATGATATTCACTATGGATTTTGCGAAAAAATTGCGCTTTGAACGTCGACGAAACTGTTACGGAATTTTGGAAGTAATATTAAAGTTGAAATAAGTAGTTAAGTGTAATTGTACTGTGTTATAAATAAAGTTATATTAATCAAAAGCTCTTAGTAGTGCACAATATAGTTATTAGTAAATCGCATGAAATACGTAAATCTAAGGTTTGTTTATCTTTTTTCCTACTTCCATTAGAATAGGCTATAGTTAGCGGTGTTGACATATCTATTGATACATACTAATAATTAGTATTGTTTTGTTTCAGGCACAAGGGACATAACATCTTAAGGTTGCCTCCGCATTGGCTATGTAAGGAATGGTTAATATTTCTTACAGTTATGTCTATCTGTGGTGGTGACCACTTGCTGTCAGGTGGCCTATTGGCTGCCTATATATTAATAAAAAATAAAATAAAAATACGAATAAATCAGAAGACAATTTATTCGTAGTGTCTAAACGAAAAAACCCTACTAAAACAATGTGCATAAAACTTTTACGAGAAAATGCAGTTCTTTTTTTTTTATAAAAGTCTCATCGGCCGATTAGTCATCTACTAATCCGATAAATGAAATATAACTGGATGAACCTTTATCCGCATGTAATTTATAAAACTTTACTATAGCACACAGTGTCACACCAATTTTACACTTTCGGTAAATGATAAAAAGTAGCCTACGTCCTTTCCCGGAACTCAAACTATCTGCTGGTGTGCAGATAGTTTGAGTTCCGAATTTCATCTAAATCGGTTCAGCGGTTTAAGCGTGAAGAGGTAACAGACAGAGTTACTTTCGCATTTATAATATTAGTATAGATTAATTGTCATATTACAGAATATCAGCATCATCCTCCTTCCTTGATCCCAATTTTATTTGTGGTCAGCGCAAAATGTCTTCTTCTTCCATACTTCTCTGTTTGACGTCATCTTACAAGTAACATTCTTTCCAGCCATATCGTCTTTCACACAATCCATCCAACGTTTTTTTGGTCTTCCCCTTCCTTCCTTTGCTCAAGGCCTTCTAGCTTCTCGTCACATTACAGAATATATTAAAAAAAATAGTATTTTAAAAAGGTTAGGTTATAATCATATCAATAATCATAATTATTATAGTTAGGTTATATTGAAATTGACGATTCTTTTTAAAGATATTTATATGATAGAGCGTTAGCTATTACTAAGGTTTTCTCCGAAGATTTACCGTAATGATATTATATTACCTATATCACATATAATATATTATATATGTATTTATTATATATTATAAGTCATATAATATCGGTACCTTTCATCATATTTGGTATTTTTATCTCAATAACTCATTTTCACAACACGTTGCCAAATTTTCCGTTTCTAGTTATATAGCTTTACGTTAAAAATATTCGAAGGGATAATTATAACGGTTCAGGTGAGCTCTATTTTTAACGGACCCTTTCAGACCTACACTAAATAGAAAGGCCGCGGGTAAGGTCTAGCGAAATTATAAATTATTCATAATTAAACTTTATCTATAGAAAAGGATTATAGGGTCTATGGGGAAATTACAGTAATATTGGCATTTGGCTTATTTTCATAATGAAGTTTGTAAATTGTAATACCTGGTTTTATATTCAAAAAACCTTGATGGTCGAATGGATGTAACTCATGTCATGTTTCAATTATAACCAAAGATTGTAGGTTCGATCGCGAGAACCACTGAGTGAACGAGTTTTTATGATGTGGATAAAATTCATTCACACGTGTATAAATTAACTCAAATTGAAGAAGCGTGGTGGAATAAGCTCCAAGCCTCCTACCAGCAGTGTTCTACACGGGTTGTAACTTTTTACTATCCTTTTTATATTGTTGTTTAAAATAAACATGTCGGGCGAAAAGAGGCCGATTTTTTACGTCTCATTATGCCTTGATATGGGTTCCGTGGAAGTCCAAAACTACGGGATTGTTTTTCCGTTTATTCGACACAAAAATCCGCTCGAATTTACAACACTTGTTATCCGCAAGATGTCTGATAAGGTAATTGACTGTGGGACATGCCATCACTCTTTTTAACGACTTGAACGAACTTTAACCAATTGGGTGATCTCTGCAGAAGCGCATCACATGTATGTATGTTTTGTTGTCAATTTACATCCGGTATTAATTATTCATTTTATATTATACTAGTTAGTTGTCACACGTGGCTTCGCTCTCGTTTTAGGAGTTGGTTGTCAGGTATTATTCACACAATATATTTAAATCATAGCCTATGTGTTATTCTAATGTATAACCTATTTTATTGTAAAGTTTCATTAAAATCCATTCCGTAGGTTTTGCGTGAAAGAGTAACACAAATATAAACAGTTAACAGTTTATAATATAAACTTTGTATATGTTTTGGGGATAAAATTAACAGTTCTTTAGGGGGATGCTGGAGCCTGTTCATATATATTAAAAGTGATACATATTGAACATACCAATTTCAAGTATTATATTTAGATTGTTTTATATTCTTAAGGGAAAAATACAATACTTCGTCTACGCTTATTCAATAGTACAAAATCGTTATATCTGTAATACAACAAGATTGGGCCACCTGATGGTAAGTGGTCACCTCTGATCATATATATTGAAGCTGTAAAAATTTAACCATTCCTCACATCGTCAATGCGATAAAATTTAATTTTATTATAACCCAGTAATGACTTTTAATTTTATAATTGGCAACTTATAATTAATTATACCAAGTATTATGTTCGAAATTCAAATGTTTCAATGACGTATGTTTTAATTAAGTTTAGGAGTTAGAATCGACGGCTTCTGCTGCGGAATTCGTAATAATTTAGGAAGTTTATCGTCCGCAATTCACACGAGTGTATACCGGTGACTTTGTTCTCGTGGACATTGGGTTTCGAGATTGTTTTCAATAATCCTATAAGTCGGGTTTGTTATCTATATTAATATCATGAATCTGGAGAGTTTCTTTGAAATCCCTAAAATCTGGATCTACCAGCTCGATTTCAATAATGATTTTTGTAATTGATAATCTGTTATGTGCGTCACTGGATCTATAGCATTTTAATCTACTACACCTAGAGGAAGTTTACACGTCCACACAAACATATACTGTAAAAAATTACATTAAATAACGACACACACACAATCACACAGTGAAGATTCTATTGTTTAGAATCTAGATTACATCCTGTATCATTAACTTAGTTCAGTCGGCTTTATACTCGGAGCTCTTAACAGAGTGAGAGTATTAATGATGTGCTATCAAGAGCTTCATTGAACCTTGTATCACAGACTAAGTATGATTACTTTATCGAAATGGATAGATCAGTGTCTTTAGAAATATATCTTCTAAGTGTGTAATTATATAAACAGTTTAAACAACAAAAGTTTTAACCACCTATCGATTTAATTACTCTATGTTGGCTGGTCTTGATTTTAACTAATTAATCAGGGACAGAAGAGCAACTATTCAAGAAACGATTCGTTTCGCTTAAGAATATAAACATAATTTTATTGAAATTGCCATTTTTATTGGAACACTATTATAAGTAGCAAGCCAATAATAGCTTCGGAATTACGCGTCATATAATATAAAGCTAAAATACTTATACAAATAAATATAAATAAATATAAATATATTGGACCACATCACATACATTACTACAACCCAGACCCAAGACAACATAGAAAACTACTGAACTTTTTCTACATCGACTCGGCCGGGAATCGAACCCGGGAACTCGGAGTGCCGTACCCATGAAAACCGGTGTACACACTACTCGACAACGGAGGTCGTAAAATACAAATAGTTTATATATTATAATTAATCATAATCTCTGTTTAAGGCTTAGACTATTGATTCAATGACAGATAATTATTATCTAATTGTAAAGCCATGACGTCATTGATATAGACTTGATACATAGAAAAACAATTACTTACGTGGTAAGTATATCATAGACGGTGTAGCGGGCGAGGAAGGAGTACTGGTGGATTTTGCGCGGCGCATGCGCAAGGAGGAGGAATCGTCGATCAGCTGACAGCGAGAACGAAGCAGGTTCTAGCACCCTCTGGAAAAGAAAAGTGAAGTAAATGATATTATACAAGATGCTTTTCTCGTGCCTTCGTTAACATTTACATTCAAAATAGTAATTAACGTTCTACGTTTCTTTCGCCGGTTCTTCTCAGGTCCGAGGCGTTTTTTTCCGAACCGGTGATAGATTTTTGACTATTAATAAGTATATAAGTGTAAGCGTTTTTATTGAATAACTAGCTGCGCCCGCGACTTCGTACGCCTTAAAAAAGTCATTGTTGTAGCCTAAGTTACTCCTTATTACATCAGCTATCTGCCAGTCAAAAGTCCCGTCAAAATCGGTTAAGCCGTTCCAAAGATTAGCCGGAACAAACAGAGAGACAGACAAAAATTTAAAAAGGTGGTATTTTGCTATATGTACCGTGTATACATGCATATGCATCTAGTAAAAAGCAGTTATAGTTATAATAGTTTAATATTACAAACAGACACTCCAATTTTATTATATGCAAAGAAGAATTGACTTTGACTTTGAGTATTTTAACTAGTGTTCGGTGTTCGTTGGTAAGTATTGGTATATTTTTATGTAAACTATCCCTGATTTTAATCGCGCACCATCTGCTGTGCTTTGATGTAACGATGCCAAAAATCTTCACGAAAGTCTCGACAGAGACTTTACTAAGTTTTAACTCGATTACGAATCGTTTAAGAACGCATTTGAAACAAAGAAACCAGCTAATAGGTACATATATTTTATTGACGTTTGCCTAATGTTTTATAATAAATGAATAAAGCTGATATTATTATAAACACAAATTAAATAATTTGTGTTTATAATTCATCTCGTGCTCGGCGGTGAAGGAAAACATCGTGAGGAAACCTGCATGTGTCTAATTTCAACGAAATTCTGCCACATGTGTATTCCGCCAACCCGCATTGGAGCAGCGTGGTGGAATATGCTCCAAACCTTCTCCTCAAAGGGAGAGGAGGCCTTTATCCCAGCAGTGGGACATTTACGGGCTGCTAATGCTAAAAATGCTAATGCTAAATAAAGCTGGCTATCTTTTTTGAAAATATTTAAATATATACATTTGATTTTAATGTCGTTTATATATAAATAATAAAATTTCTGATCAACTTAATACGGTCCATTTCTTTCACGAGTTTGTTTTAATATTTATATAATAAAAAAAGACTTGATTTTTTTTAAATTAATTACAAATTTATTTACACAATAAAGCGTTAGATATTTCTGACAACCACCAACTACGCTACAAATCGAAGTAGGCTTTTACAAGCACTTTTGAAACGTCATTTAACAAACTATATTAAGTGAAGCTATCATGGGTTCGGAATGTAGATTCTACCGAGAAGAACCGGCAAGAAACTCAGTAGTTACTCGTTTTCAACATCTAAAAATACAGTCATATTAGTTAAATACAATTATATATGTATGTAATATATTCTGCCTGGAAATCAACAAGCATTAACTCCACGCTTTTTAATCATCTATATAATCTTGTATCGAATGATATGCCTTCTTTACATATGTATTTTTTACAAATAATTTGAATTTATGAAACGGCAAATTTAAAAAAGTTGGCGGATTATTAGCAATTTCAGTTTATAATCAGTCGTTGTATAAATGTAGGTAAAGTTTAAATAATAAGTGTTTTTTTATAAAATCGGTAGTCGGTAAGGCACATGGACACCTAGTAAGTGGTCACCGCTGTCCATAGACAGCGCGGTAAGAAATTTTAAGCATTGCGCTACCGACTCTGGTAAGTGAGCTACTGTAACAATGCATATAAATGTCTCATAACATATTAGCTCCTAAGTTTGGTTGTCGTGGTTTTAGAGTTGCATTTGTGTGCATTTTGACGACCTCCGTGGTCAAGTAGTGTGTACACCGGTTTTCATGGGTACGCCACTCTGAGGTCCCGGGTTCAATTCACGGCCGAGTCGATGTAGAAAAAGTTCATTAGTTTTCTCTGTTGTTTTGGGTCTGGGTGTCTGTGGTACCGTCGTTACTTCTGATTTCCATAACACAAGTGGTTTAGCTACTTACATTCAGATCAGAGTAATGTATGTGATGTTGTCCAATATTTATTTATTTTATGTATAGAATGGCTAATATTTCCAAGGTGATCACTTCCCATTAGATGCCCCATATGTCCAGCTATGACATTAAAAAAAATTAAGTCCATCAAACACATGGAGCTTTTAACAAGGTGATATAAATGATGGTACTATTTGTGGTGTTCTTTGTGCCTGTTGTTACGTTAACTAAATCACCCTTCAAACCGGAACAAAACAATGATAAGGATTGTTATTTAGCGACAGAATATATGCGAAGACGTTTGGTATCTGTCCACGCCGGCTTGCACAAAGCGTTGCACCAAGTAAATTCTAAATCATAATGGTGATAATCTAACTGTCATAAAATGTAACTTGTATAATATCTATATGTAACAATACCTACATAAAAGGCATATCAATAAAAATATTTATTTATTTTTATACATTCGCAATACGTTGACAAAACGATTCATCGTCATAATTTGACGTCACGCAAAAAATACTTTATTTTGATGAAATTATTCTTATTAAGCTTTTTTATTAAAGATATATTGAAGTTAAAACTGGAAAACAAAAATCTTAACTATTTAACAACCGATATAGCGTTAGTCATATCGCATTTGAAGTACATCAATTTTCACTTTTTATCCCTGAAGTATTCGGGGCGATGGCGCGGCTACAAGGTAGTAAATAATAATTTTCATCGCGTATCATAAAAAATCATAAAATTTTCGTTTCACGAATATTTAATGACTTACTAAAATGATAAACATATGGTTAACCTTATATCACACAATAAATAAAGTTTCACACGATACTATGACGTCATATCAACGATTGTCAAACGCAGCAACGTCATATAATATTATTATCAATTTATTATTCTTAAGAACTCGGCTTAGAACCGGTATTTACGTCGAAGCCAATCAAATCAAATCAAATACAAACATAACATAACAAAATATACTTTATTCAAGTAGACTTACAAGCACTTTTGAATCGTCATTTAACAAACTATTTAAAGTTAAGCTACCACCGGTTCGGAATATAAATTCTCCCGGGAAGAACCGGCAAGAAACTCAGTAGTTACTCTCTTTCAACGTCTTAAAATACAGTCATGTTAGTTAAATACAATTATATATGTATGTTATGTCTCCTGCCTGGAAGTCGGAAGTCAA
This sequence comes from Vanessa atalanta, assembly GCF_905147765.1. Lineage (NCBI taxonomy): Eukaryota > Metazoa > Arthropoda > Insecta > Lepidoptera > Nymphalidae > Vanessa > Vanessa atalanta. The sequence continues at coordinate 3,184,947 of NC_061894.1, read as the reverse complement.
CAAGATCACAAGGTCAGACACTTCTTAAAAACTGAAAGCTTTAGCAAGCAAAGCAATTCCCGTTTCCCTTCTGTTGCGAGAAATTTGCGTACAATTCTGTAAGTGTTCAGAATCACGGTCTTCTGCAAATTTACATAAAGGACATTTTATTATTATTAATATCAATATATTAGGAATACAGGCAAGTTGGGTGTGTTTATATTCTTTAACTGGTTTCACTGGTTAATAGGAGTAAGAGAATGGAGTATGTATGCTTGTGCACATACTTGTGTATTGTAATAATTTCTGTGCAGTTAGTTATTCTTGGAAATGGATTCTGTGGCCGAAAACTATCAGAAAGATAACACCCTTTTCTACAAGCTTTTAATAAAGTTCACCTGCCCAGTTGTTTGTAATTAAATTTGACCCGTTTTCCCTTATCTTAGAGATCTGAATTTTAACAACTTAATTCAGTTTCAATGACATTTAATTTTTTTGGTAAACATGACCTGAGACTACACCTCGAATTGGCTTCTGACGAAGCAGCTCCTAATCGTTTAACTGCAGAGACAAAATTTTGTTCATGTACATGTATTTCTTTATGATAGCAACCGTTCAAAGTTTCACCATGACATGACTGCTGCTCTCAAGGTTGGCTCCTGAGCAAACTCCTTAATGGATAGCAGCATAGATGCCAAATTTCGAATTTTAATTCAATTTTGAAAGTCAGTGCTATATTAACATTAGCTTCTGACGAGAGAACTGCTCAACGGTACACATCACAAATACGGACTTTTGGATACACATTCAATAATTTATTATAACCCGCTCTAATGTCTGACGTAACTCAGATGGTGTTCACTGTATGAGTATTCACTATACGTAGAATGTTCCAAATCATATTACGCGTGAATAAATAATGATTTAATTAACTTATAACTCTAAGTAGAAATGTATTTACTTTTTATTTAAAAAAAAAATCAGCATGCGGTTCTCGCTTCGAGATTCTATAACATATAGTAAAGCATAATGAAACTATATGATGGGTTTTATTTACTTCCAAAGTATTTTTTCTATTTTATAATATTAATACAACATTCAAATAAATTCAATTTTATTAATGATTATTTATTATATAATAGTTTAAAAAAGTATTATATTACTTATTTTTAATTTTTTTGCTTTATATGCCTTATTAATTAATATTTATATTTTCAATAATTACATTATGTAATATGATAATGCATGGTGAGACTAACTGTAAGTAGTAGAACTTTTGCCTTGATAATTTTGAAATGTAATGTATGTGTGTTTTTATTTTAGATGTGATATTGTATCTACTGTTAGTGGTTCTAATAAAAATAAAATAAAATAATCGAATATTTTCATAAAATTTGCTTTATTTTAAATTATTTTTTACGAGTAATTTACTTTATATTAAGTTTTCATGTCATGTCTCATAAGCAGTACATATTTTTCCTTAGCTGCGAGATAGTCTTGGACAAACATAGGTCTGAGTTAGGCGTGTATAGAATGAAGTAACGTGATCCAGCTTTTGTTCTGACCATTGTTTTTTTTTTTTATTGTAGCAATGCCCCATTTTAAGGTATTACTAATATTCCTATATATCCCTCAAATAAAGCTTAAATTTTGCTAGAAGTGGGGACGAGAATATCCCAAAGGGTCACGGATTGATTGCAACCTTTCATCGAGATGGGCGGCCCGTAAACCATTGGGCTATTGACGCCTAATTCTAATTTTGTTTTGCAACAAACTATATACATGAACAAATGAATAGTCACCGAATTAACAAAAAATACATACCTATTACTATTCAATTAAGTTTGGATATTAGATTAAAATCAAATTTCATGCTGAAACTAAATTAGCGTGTTCACTGTCACGCGAAATTGTTATCAGAACGTCAAATTAGAATGTTTCGATAAGCTTAAATCCAGACAATGGAATTCATAATTATGACTATAACAATCGGTAATGCGAAGTTTCGTGTTGAAATCAGGTCACAGATAATGTAAAGATGAATTAAAACTGCAATATATAAACTATTATAGCTAAGGTTTTGAAAGCGTCATACAAACTATAAATGAGGTCTCCCATAAAGAGGTGTGATATTTTTTAAAATTTTTATTTTAGGGTGGAATAAAGGTAGTTTCTTCAATTCATCGGAATGAGCTGGTTTTCTGTATACCGCCTGAGTAATTGAAAGTAATGCCATTTGTTACTCTTTATATCGAATTTATATTACTCGATTGATGTGAATTTTTCAATTTTTATGTAGAAACCGGCTGTCATGATACGGACATATTATGCGGAGGAATGAAGATCGTGTTGTGAGGAAGGTGTTGGGCATGGACATGGATGGATATAGAGGTAGGATGACCAAAGAAACGATGGATGAATTGTGTAAAGACGATATGGTTAGAAAGATTATTAATTGTGAGGTGACGGAGAGACGGACAGACAGAGAAATATGGACGAAAAAGACATTCTGCGCCGGCCCCAAATTAAATTGGGATAAGGTCCGGAAGATGATGATTTTTAATAATGGTCGCTGTTTTGATGCCATTCTACAAAAAAGATAGAAAAGGTTTCGTTCTTTTGATATAAACTAGAAACACTTACTATAATTGGAAAAATCTTGAAATTACATGGCGCTTGAGAGTTTATTTAAGCTAATGTTTACATCTATCCCTTTTCTTTCTGATAGTTATATTTTCTATCCCTATCTAGCGCACTTGTTGATGGACATCAATAAAGCTGCCAATAGCAGACTGAGGGACAGAATGACTGTTCATAATTCATGACTCCTTGATAGGTAGCCAGATGCTTTAGAAGTGTTATTTATTGAACGAAACTGGTATATCATTATACTGGTCAGTCTATTTTGTTTTTTGAGACGATATGTCGCATCGATGTGTGTTCTACGAACTACTTAGTCACTAAACATAAAATGTATACCAGAAGATACAGTAGGTTTCGGAGAAGTGAACCTTATAATATAATATAAGTAGATTTATCGGCTTTTATTTAGACTATTAAAATGAATATTATGTTTTTGTAAATAAAAAATCACTTATTAAACCGATGTATACAGAACTCAAAAACAAGCGGGCGAGGTTGCGAGCGCAAGCTAATATTTAATAACTGTATTCGATACGCAGGGTAACTTTTCATTATTTCTGAGCCTTCCTCTGGCCGTGAATTTTTATATGAAAGTTTATTTATGTATGTACCTTTATATGTGCTCATAATTTACTCGTTTGATGTGTTTAGTTTTTGATGTATACCATTTTTTCTCTCGCTTGATTGAATGATTTAGCGAAAAGGGACGGAAGTGTGTAACAGCAAGCGGGCTTCGCGCGCTTTTTGATTTGACCAATGAGCGCGCGTTGCTAGAGTTGACGGTCATATGATACCAATCCACTTTTCGAAAGAGTATAATATTTATATTGCTTATTGTAAAGGTGAGATGTCAGATGTGACATATGTGTGGTACGCTCGCTTTTTTAATATCGTTACGGTGACATTACGTGTAATATTGTATTTATGTCGTGTGTGTGTGAAATTTAATGATAAGTTTAAAGGTTTGACTGCTAATGTAATATCTCTACAAGAGACGTTTTAGGACTCGGTCTACCTCTGTTTTAATGCGAATTAATGGTACTCTTGCGTCAGAATTATACTCAACACGTGATATAGGTTTTCTCATGATGTTTGCCTTAGCTGAGCACGAGATGAATTATAAGGATGTGAAATCCTATTGGTACTTATTCAAATTGGAACTTGGGTTCTTCGTTTCAAATCTATGTGTTCTATTATAGATTGATTGAATCATATTGGCTTTGTCACAGTCGAAAAAAAAATCGTCGAATTTATAATATCAGTTTTGGTAACAATAAATAAATTACTTTTTTACGATTTATTATTGAAATATATTTGTTCTATAATTACCAACCAAAAATAATGAATGATAAAGATTCTTGCTACTTAGAACATAATAATTATAATCGGATTTTGGCAATTGTTTGGGTTATTTTGTCAGTTTATAATCCTCGTGTTAGTATTCACAGCGTTCAAAGAGATTATATCAGCTCTATATAAATAATTTCTGTTCTTCAAAGTTTTCAGTATAAGTCGTAAATCCTGATGAAATCGTCTTATCTTAATCGTTAGTAGTTTAAACTTCGCGTGGGATATAATAAATGCGGGGGTCGATACACACTTGTACGTCGTCGATCGATTCAAATGGTGATGATGAGTCAGTGTTTTTCAAATGTTAAAATAGTACATACAATTAATGCTATAGTAATTTTCTGAATAATTGACATAGATTTATTTCTATTATATTTAATTACATTTGAAATCTAAAAAGATACGTAGTAAATTAATTAATATCCGTATGTCAAATTTCAAATGTGTTTTTTTTTTTTGGTTGAAGCATTGACGAGCGTAAGTTACCAATTAAAAAATAAAATGTTCGAAATTTAAAATTTCGGTACGTTCTCCTCAAATTTTCAATACTGTTTATGGTAAAATGTATGAAATATATTTAAAAAAATTTAATCAAAATATACGTTAAAAGTAATCATTTTAATTATATAGGTGTATTCGTGTTAATTAATTTGCAGGGAAAAATCTGGTTCATACACACTGAGAATTGCAATTTGCGTTTCAAGGGGGAAATGTTGCTAGCATTCTTGCGGATATGATTTTTACAGTAGTTATTTTTAATTTTTTTTTTATGGCATTGGTTGGCGGACGAGCATATGGGCCACCTGATGGTAAGTGGTCACCACCGCCCATAGACAAAGGCGCTGTAAGAAATATTAACCATTCCTTACATCACCTATGCGCCACCAACCTTGGGAACTAATATGTTATGTCCCTTGTGCCTGTGATTACACTGGCTCACTCACCCTTCTAGCCGGAACACAACAATACAGTGTACTGTTATTTGGCAGTAGAATATCTGATGAGTGGGTGGTACCTACCCAGACGGGCTTGCACAAAGCCCTACCACCAAGTAAATTTTGATTTGTGTTTTCTTACAGAAGGCGAACTGTAAGCGAACTGACAAATGTGTCACTTCCTAAGTCACCGTTGACCATAGACATTGGCAAATAAATAGGAACTATTCCACATACCGGGCCTACACAAAGCCCTAGTCCCAAGTAAAAGAATATTGAAGTACGCAATGTATATGATTTTATATTAATAAATGTAGAGGAACATGCTCTTAATATCTCACAGCCGGACTCTACTCTCCTTGTGACGTAAAGGTTTCAAGTTTGTATGATTATTCTGCACTATTGTAGATTGCCAGGTTTTATCTATATATGCAGGTTTTAATCATGATTATTTCCTTCATCTTCCTTATAAATGCAAATTACTCATGTGAAAATTCACTTATTCTTACCTGGGTTTGAATCCGCAATAATCGGTTAAAATTCTCGCATTCTAACTACTGAGCCATATCGAGATTCATGGTCAATAAATGTATTATAGATTAATTTAGTAATCTGAAAGTTTATATGTCTAGAGATTAATGGAAAACAAAAGCTTTCGACCGAAAATTAATGGACTCAGGCCGAAGCGAATAATGAGTATTTTCGTTTAGATTGATGGTGAAAATATTACTACGAAGTACTTTTAGTATATAAGCTACCCTTTTGACTTGTTTTGTTCTACGAGCTTTCAAAGCTTTCATCTTTTAAAGAAACAATAGGATCGGTTACTCGATTAGTGGTCAATTTTAACTTATACATATATTTTTATTAAATATCGACAATCGTAAACTCTTTCCTCTGTCGCACCGCCGAAAATTGTAATTGTCTACAAACACACCTGTTCTCCTCCTCTGAAAACCTGAGTTCTTTCAAACGAGGCGTGAACAGGCATCTTGTGTGCCGGCATGGCGATGGCAACTAGTGCAGTTCATTGTCTCTGACTTTACTGGCCGTATTCGCGTTTGGACTCTACTACCACTTTAACACCACCTTTCCACGTTAAACCACTTACCTTCACGTGGTTTAGAGTCATATGCCTACCCGGTATATATATGTATATATATAAATAAATTTTAATCAGTTTGAATTGTCGATTGTACCCAGAAAACTTTTAGGAAATGTAATGTATGGTGTGTGTGTGCAAACACATGTACCTCTCTATTCCCTCGACACGATTGGACGAAAGATCAAGCGCGGGACCAATGTCTTATCGAGCTATCCGAGGCTCGGGATAGTCAGCATTCAAACAACGAGCTGCTACTGAGAATTATTAGATAAAAAAAAACTATTAACCCAGGACCTCGGGATCTGCGCCTTTTTATATTATTATCAAGCCACTAGACAAACTAGAAAGTTAGCAGTTAATTTAGAAATAAGATTTGTTTGTCGAGCATGATTTTTATTTGTGATATATTTCGTCTTCTCTATATATATAATCTATAAAGTTATTATAAATTTGACGAATTTTTTTTTGTTATAACACGGCTTAATAGGCTTTTTAGAAACCTATAAATATATTTAAGAGAGACCATTTTTACTATATAACATAAGTCTTTCATTCATTTTGTAATAAATCTTTTTAGTATTCTAAGAATTTTCAGTTGACGATGTGACCCTACCATGTTGAGTAAATGTTTCAACAATGTTTACAACATAAATCAATAATAATCTTTTTAAGAAACTTGTATTCGAAAACCGACATTATTTATCTCAAAGGCAGTCCCTAGCCGATCGTACAGGTAACCGCGTCAGCGTACGGGTTACACAGCGTGCCACAGGTCGTGTATTTTCTATAATTTCAAAATGTTTGTTTATTGGTATTTTGTTTTAATTATTACATTATAATTGTATATTCAATTTAGTTTAAAGATTTGTATTTATAACTATATAATAATCTTAATTTATAATATATACAACAAAGCGTAAAAATACAGTTATCAGTTAAATGTTACAAATATCAAGTAATTTTCGCACCTGGCAATAGTTTATACAATATACTGATATTATAAAAAATTAAAACCCGTTAGTTTGTACTGGTAATCCCCGGAACTAATGATCAAATTACTAATTTATTTTCATTAGTAAAATGCTATATCATTTCTGAGTGGTTTTATTTATATGTGCGACGCTGGAGTGGGTCGTTAGTTGCTACATAAAGCTATGATGTCCTTCTGTTCCTTCAGATACGGACTGATTAAGACATTTTCATACTGCAAAAGTGTGCATGTAAACACTGCTTTATTTTGTTCTTCACTGTCATAATCCGATTGGACGGCAAATTTGACAGGCCCGGAAAGAGTTGAGACGCAAGACCAGCGGCTTTACATACTCTCTGGGTTACGCAAATGTGCACGGTACACTTTCAAATTCCGTACTTTGATTTCATTTTCGACAGAGAAACCCAATAATTCTTTATTGTACCAACCCAGGGTTTGAGCTCAGGGCCTCAAGTTCTCAGGCCTATACAAATACAAACTATTCACATAAACTGTACTAAATCGTGTAGAAGTTTAGTTCGGTCCCAATCCATAACAGACATATCAGTATACGGAACGTGTGCTTAATGGAAATAGATTGACAATCAAATGAGCTGTCTGTGGATAAATGTTCGGACCGACAGAGCTGCGAGGATTTGACAAGCATTTCAAATTAGCTGTGCTTTGCCAATCACGCGATCTAAAACATTTTATGCCTTCTCTATAATAACGTACATCGATTATTACGACTTATACTACAATGCTTAATACAATTTTAAGGCAACCTGTTTTGTATCTATTTATCTATATTTATTGAATTTATATTGTTATCTATACTAATATATTAAATTGAGGCCTGTTTGCTTACTCGATCTTCACTAATTTCAAGATTTACGAGTCCGATTTGAAAATATATTCTTGCGTTAGATATACCATTTATTGATAAATGCTATAAATGATCCATCACGCTTCAACGAGGGCAGAACAGTCACGTTTAGCTAGTATTCTTAAATATCCAGAATACAATTACATCCTGGAATAATAGTAGATTACATCAGCCTTCAGACTATTCAATTAAGAAATCCATTTTCACATTCACAATTCAAATCTAAATATATACTTTACCGAAGTAGACCAGTACAAATCCTTTTGACATTAATTTCACAATATGTAATCAAATCAACACAGAATCAGAATGTAAAAACAGTAGTTACTCTCGTTTATTATACAAGTAGTTGCGCCTGCGTGAAATACATACACACATACAGTTAATTCAAAACTGACACCTCGATAATCTGGATTTACTTGAAATGGGAGTTTATTTTATTTCGGCTGTGCTTATCCTTTGAAATACTGCATGATAAATCCAGCTTACATTATAAAAACGAGATGACGTATAAACCTGTCATGAGTCTTATCTTATAATAGAAAAGAATAGTTCAGTGTTCATCTTGCATCTCTTTTTCGCTCATAGGAAAAGATCAATCCAAGAAGATTGAGCATAATTGAACAACATCGAAACATATTTTCAGACTCGTAATCTCTCGAGATGTACTTATGTGGGTCTCAATTGGTACGAATAAGTTGTCCAGATAAATAATAATATAAATTATTATCAGTCCCTAGTCAACAATACCAGGGATATCGTTGATCGAAGCAACTCGTATTATAAATGCGGTTAAAAGTTTGTTGGTTTGTTATATTTTACAGCGACGGAATAACGGATCAACTTGATTTTTTACGTGAACATTTATAGTCCGAAGATTGACATCGTTGATGATTCCTGAAAATTCAAGGAAAGCGACCAAAACTTATTCAAATGTATCAAAATATTTCGCTTCACAAAAATAATTCATTTAAATAGTTCGATATGTAAAATGACAACACGATTCATTTGATGACTTGCATATGTATGTTACAATACACTAAACAATAATTTTCAACAACGTATTTTCACTACGCCCAATAGCCTGTTACTTGATGTATTCTTATATTCTATTTTATCAACGAGTCATATTTTTTTACACGAATATAGGATACATTGTTTTTATATTGTAAATCGTTTTTCGCTCGTATATGTCAAACTCTTTTGTTTTTTTACGTTTCAAATATTTTTCCATAAATATGTTCCAGATTCCTTTTTTATGTACCAAAAACATTTTACTCATATCGCCGTGTGCACTACGTGTATTCGTTTCGGTCCGATGACTTCAAATATCCTAAAAAAAATACATGGAATAGAGATTTACTTATTTTTTTGTAAAGCATTTGCATGACAAGTTCCGGATTTGTATAAAACAAAATCATTTGCAAAAACGAAGAAAATCAACGACCAGATATCGGAAATAGTATTAACACAGAGCGTAGCGTAGCTGTATATATGTTTAAGAAAGACCAATTCATTCGCACGGTTCTAGTTGCATCCATTTGATTTATTGTTTATGATTCCCTCAATACGAAACAGAATTGCCAGATAAATTTCTTGTTAAGCATTAAGTTAAGATTAATTATTAACATATTTATTTATTAAGAGCGCTTCATTTTGAAATTTTAATTAGCCAAAAATTGGTAACTCGTTTAACATTTACTTCAATTTCTTTCTTTCAATGACGTTGTGTTTTCAGTAGAATACAAGAGTGAAATATCAGAATGTGATATGCGAAACTGACTATAATAATTATGAAATTTAAAGCATACGCGTATCAATATGGCATATCAGCGTAAGTCGGTTGTCAACATTTCTTATGTCTTGGAAAGCTAATGTAGCCGTTGATTCAGCCCCTGTCCGATTCTCCGTGTCATCGGATTCTGAGACTGATTATCACTTTGCACAAGATGTTGCGCACATACTTGTGCGCTAAAATATGGCCTATAAGATCAATTACTTGTCAATGGCCACTTTATTCGACATCATCATCATCGTCATGATCACAATAACTATTAATATAGACTCGAAACCGCAACCGCATCGCGACTAATTTTTGAATCTGAAAAATCTTACGTAAAAGTGTGAATAGTCCCTTTTATCCTGTCGAAGCTCAATGTTAGTATTAATTAATTCAAGGAAAAGATTTATCACCGACACTAAGGAGGTCAACAGATGCTGATATAATTGAATTCGCCTAACCCGCCAGTGACCTTATTTCACTACTTATATATGTTTGATTTCCGTGTATACGAATTTAAATTTATATTACGTTTCTTTAAAATTATACGGAATTAACGAAAACTTATTAGGTTTATATTTAATATTAAAGTTTATCGAATTTCTAATTATTTAGTGATCTTCTGCATATCGCTCTGTTACATTTAAAACTATATAATATAGCAAATTAAAATATGAAAACCATACAAATAAATATCTAGAAACGTATTCTGTTATATTAAATGAAGTCAAATTATTTATATATTAATATCGAACTATTAGGACAGACCCTTATTACATAGATGTTTATTTAAACTGTAAAAATATTTCGTCCATAATTCTACGTCGCGTGTTACCTGCTTGATTTAATTTTAGTCTAAGAAGTTTATCAAAAGACATATTTATTTTCATATTGAATATCTGTAAATATTCACAAATTAAAAAAGGACTCGCTAAGTTTCTTTCGTCGGTTAGTGGTAGTGTTTAATTTGACAATCAATCTATACATATTTTATTTTATAAAATTGGAGTGTCTGTTTGTAATATTAAAATAACCGCTTTTTACTGAATGCATATATATATATACACGGTACATAAATATGTATGGTAGAGTTTGTCTATGGTTATCCGTGTATATGTTTTGTACCTTATCCTCAATAATCATTAAACAATTAAATGTGCCTATTTTTGTATGGTATTTGTTCCTATGCAATCTAGTATATTCAAAGTATTTTTGAATATAGATTAAATCAAAGACTTGTTTTAATAATTAATAAATAAAGACCTTACTTGATTTAATTCGATTATATCTGGATGTACTCGATATCACGCTACGACACACGAGGGCGGAGCTACAACGCACGACAACTTATACAAGCATTATAATAACAAGATATAACAATTCTTATGTTGTAATAAAAGTATAAAAATAGTTTATTATATATAATTCAATTATTCACTCATACTTACGAATGTAGTATTAGGCATGAGTGTTTTCGAAGTTTGGTTCGCCGCGAACATGAGAGCGATCCCGCCCCACGAGTCCTGATACACGAACTCGTCTCCTGAAACAATTCAATAATTTATTAATAAGATAAATTAAAAAAAAAATCTCCATTACCATCAATAATGTACTCGTATATATGTAAAATATACATGTAAATAAGTAAAGGTATATTATTTTAATCAATGTATCAAAATTATTTTCATGTTGGAATAAAATAAAAAAGTATAAATTTAATAAGAGAAGTGAGTAAGTAGCATGATATGCATTCTGGTGGATTTGCAATAATTTCTATGAGGAAATTTAAAATTGTTAAATGGTTCGGCTTACTCTTCCGTTATTGAGAATCGCTCGACATATTTCGGGACCTCGGTGACCCGATTTTAACGCGTCCATTCCATGATGTCGGGAAACCCGAAACATGCCGACAATTATGTACACTTGTGAGTATATTTAAGTATATGCACACACACATATATATAAATACATATTTGCAAATATTCAATTTTATAACTAAGGAAACAATTACTTCGTTACCGATTTTTATTTAATAAAGATTAAGGTTTGGGCTTTGCTGTTACTATTTAATTAACGTCATCTTTTCAGATATAATTTTCAGGCTCATCTATACTAATATTAAAAATGCGAAAAAAATTGATATGAAGCAAGCTTGAACGCCTAGAAAGGACATGGACTTTTTAATACCTAAAACCTACTACTACCGCTAACAAGTGGAAGCCGTGAGCATAATAGTATTAGAATAAATACTAACTATTGGTGTTGTCATAGTTATTAAACAAAGAAAAGTAAATACTTGTTCCAGCTGGTTTGAAAAAATGACAGATTTGCCGTCCAGTCGGATTATTTGAGTAAGAGTATATCTAGAGAATGATAATCGCCATCGTCAGGAGACGCAGCCTGGCAAATGGTGATCCCTGATTCTAAGTGGTCACCACCACTCATAGACATTGGCGCCGTAAGAAATCATAATCATTCCATACACCTCCAATGCGCCACCATCTTAGGATCTATGTTATTATATCCCATGTGTCTGAAGTTATACTGGTTCACTCACTGTACCAACCGGAACACAACAATTTTAACAATACATAGTTTTGCTGAAAATATTAAGATGTGCTATCTACCTAAACGAACTTTCACAAATCCCTACCACCGAGTATTACATAAAGATAAAAAGACGACCAAGAACATTCCATTTAATCATATAAATATCTTGAAAAATATGAAAGCAATATTCAATCCTTAATATTAAAAAAGAATTCTTACTAAGCTTATTTTACCGAGGGCTGTGATTTTTGTATAAAATATCTAAGACAATCATTGGGAAAGCTTCTAGTTGAATGTTTGCTTAACATAATCTTTATATAGGTATAAGCTTTAGTTGAATAGTGTTTTATTTATAAATTTGAAAACATAAGAATTAATAACATTAAGTGCTTAAATATATATATCCGTGATTTTGGATATAATTTTATCAGTCAATTAAATAATTTATCCCTTAAGTATATACAAATAAGAATTAAAATAGTTACTGTACAAATCATGAACGCGTGGATTCCGATCCTCGGGGCAAAAATTTAACCGTCTCCTTCACCAGTGGGGGCAATAAGGCGAGGTGTTATACTTTTAATGAAGGTTTTGGCACTGCTACTCCAAGGTCAATAAAATCACGTAAATGATTATATAATTATGATATGTATTATTAAGGGATGGTTTTGACACAATGTAGCCGAAAAAATAGTTTTTTAATTTATTTCTATCAATTGATTATTATTAATCAGTGTTTCGGTAATTAAACTATAATATAATGGTTATAATCATCAATTCGTTTATATTGACTCTTGGATTTTGATATTTTTTTGATTATAGATACAATATTTTACTATGAACTTATTTTATTTATTTATCAAAGATAAGTAACAATATATTCCTTAAATTTATTGTTTTGTTTTCCTTTCGACCATTTGAAAACGTTGTGTTCAATGTACGATTACAGAACTCGATTAAAACCGGAGTTAGTCATTTTTTTATCAATTTTTAGAACTTTTTTGTACACTATATATTTTTGCACATATTTATGCTTGAACACACTCACGCTCACTCGAGAAAGCGCGCGATGTGCAACAACACGTTATATTTTACTGGTAACATAATGGTATAATAATTCTTAGATTTTCATATTCCATGCAATTTGTTAAAAACACTGATATATGTACTACTTACAGATCGAAATTGATATATCTTTATTTATTATTATCAAAACTATTTTAATTCGCATCTCATTAAATTTCGATAACAATTTTACCGAATAAAAACGCTATTTTTGAACAAATCCATGATTTTGGTCTCGAGCGATAATGCCATGTCAATCCAAGGTCAAAGTTGTTTATGTATCTTTACTCATTCCGCCATTAAAATCGGCTTAACACGTTAATCCGCGCCGCCAACGCGCGCAATCCGCGTATACTCACGCAGACGCGATCAGTACTGAAATAAAATGCTAAAAATAATCATTTTTTAAACAGAAAACGTAAAAGCAATTATTTGGAAACACAAATATGTATTCGTTCGAATATTAACGTACGCTACAATCAAACCATTCGGACGAAATCAACAAATACTACCTTCCGACGACGCGACGGGGGCGTTGTTACACCGAAATTAAAAGTAAACGAGATGAGGAAATAATATGTAAATAAGGAAGGAAAATTAATTAATTTTCAGGTAAAATTGAACAATTTATTTTTACCCGTATAAAGAGCAATGATAGGAAGGGAAAATGTATTTGTGTATGATTATTATTATTATTTTTCCCTTTTACAGGGGTAATAAAACAGATACAGGAGCCTAAGCCAAGTGTATCAAGCCTTTAAATAATAATTATGCAAAATTATGATGATGACAAAATTTTTTTTGTGCTCCTGTAAATGTTGGCAATAGCGGCTTTCTGAATGCGGACATTTTCAGGGCATTTAGGTTAGTCGAGAAGGTTTGGACAACGCCTGTTGTAGATATAACAACGGGTAAGATTTTTACGTTATCTAATTGCCTTTTGATTTCGGTTCTACGTATTTTGTCATATTTTTACTGTGTGTATTACAGAGATTATGTGTGTGTCTTACTGCTTTATCTATAATAAATACCATATTTTTATTTTTATCTCTTATTGTAATATCCAGCCTATCACATGTACATATTTATTAACATAAGAATTGATAACATTAAGTGCTTAAATATATATACAAATATGAATTAAAAATAGTTACTGTATAATTCTTGACCGCTCGGAATGGTGGCAAGAATGCTAGCAGCATTTCCCCGTTGAATCGCAAATACTGTTATGTATTGTCTTAATATGTAAATAATAATGTAAATTGTCTCATCTGACCACGAATCTATTTTTTGTTATAAATTATTTTAATTCTATTGCTTAGATTAAGTTAGTTAAAAATGTGTCCATTTCGATTGCATGCTTGTGAAGGTGAGAGTGATCGGATTCTATAAGAAATACGTCCGCAGTTTGTTTGTTAGTTATGTAGATTTTTTATGACAATTAAGCCCTATCCTTCGTCGTGAAGCGGTAGTGTTAAGCGTTGTATGCATGATCTGGGATGATGTTTTCGATATGTAGACATGTGTGTGTTTATCATATCATGTTTTAGTAAATCCGTTTGAGATTACGTAGGTGTTAATAGCTTTCACAGTATTACGTGAGTTGAGCTAGGTTCTTAAAAAAATAAGTCGATTTTTAAATTTCTTGATCAAGTCTTAACCTAATTTTGATTCTGCTCTATTTGTTTTGACTGGTGAAAGTCTGGTTATTAATATTGTGTTCTGTTCATCCTTGTGTTCTATTTGCTCATACTAGATCTAGTATGTCTAAATTTGTTTGCGTATTCCTCTTAACAATTGAGTGAATTTTAAATTTTTCTATCCCGGACTGCATTTGCATGTCTGTTGAGAATGATTGTGTGATGTCAGTTAGTTTTGTAATTTCGATTTTATTTGTTGCAAAGAGTTTAATATCGTCCATATGCCAGTGTAATCACAGGCACAAGGGACATAACATCTAGTCCCAAGGTTGGTGGCGCATAGGTGATGTAAGGAATGGTTAATATTTCTTACAGCCTCTTTGTCTATGGGTGGTGACCACTTACCATGAGGTGGCCCATATGCTCGTCCGCTAACCAATGCCATAAATATATATATATATATATATAAAATAAGCTTGAAAGACTATGGTATGAGTCGTTGTGTTTTATTTTAAATTCCATTTGAGTGTTAGTAAGCGACTATGATAAAGGATTCAGTACAATACAATACATAGTGGACTGAGGGAATCTCCCCGAACGAATTCTCGTTGTATTTTAATTGTTTCAACAGTAAGTGATTCATTATTTTACATTAATTTTGACTTTGACTGTAATTGAAGCATGGTAGTACTTAAGAATGTTATTACATTAGGGTGAATTTTATAGTACTGCAGTATGTATGTATGTTTTTTTGTAATCTATGTACAAAATGTGAAGGTTTCTTTTTTGCGTGTACTTGTCTCATTACTATTGGATCTATTGTTCGTTGTTCTTTACATCCTTGACTATTTTTCCATCCTTTTTTGCTTTGCTAGTATGTATGGTGATATATTTGTGATTTAGCTGATAGATCCTGTTATATTTTGTATAAAGTTTGAAGAGATGTAGGTCGTTATTTAGATGGATTTTTGGTATCTTAATCTTTCGAGAGCATGTACGTGATTCCATGAGATATGAATGATTATTACTGTTATTACTCTCAGGGTGTATGTGTGTGTGTGTATGTATCAACAGTTAAAAACAGTTAAACAGCAATACTCCGAAATATTTTATTACAAATATATTTTGTTACAAACGATTGATTTTGTTCATTATTTCTTTATAACTGTTGTTTCTTATGATGGTCGGAATACCAAACACCAGATCATTAATAGCTTTTTCTCCTCTTCACATGTATAGCATGTATTTTAGGCATACAATACTGACAAATGTTTTGCAATTATATTATTTATTTGATATTAAATACATCAATGTTTGTGACTAATATATCAGCCCTGGAGCGACGATGTACGAACATATTTTTGTATTGTTTGTCGATCGTAATTCGGATTAATATATACATATATAAAATAGAGCTTACTTAATGAGTATGTGTCTTATATATTTTTGAGTTGAATTTGATATTTTTTTTAAATAAGAAAGTTATGTTAACCATGTTATTAGTAAAGTAATAATTATAATCTGAAAACCTTTCTCTATATCGTCGTTGGTTAAGAATTAATGACGTCAAGGTATTGTAGATTTCGCTTTGCGTCCAATTATATTGATACTATTTTTGCATATTGTAATTGAATTTCGCTCTCGAACTAGCCCGATCGACTGAACCAAACCTCAAATCAACAGACAACTACAGTACCAATTAATATTACTACAAATATTTTAGTACGTTTACTTCTGCTACAGCTGAAATTCCTTTATTTATTTTATGTAATAATAGTTACATGTACCAGAAATTTAAAGATAGAAATGTCGAAAGCGAACTTTGTATTTATAGTTGTTAAAATATAATATATATTATTATATATTTTAATCATCCGTGTCGTTAATTCATGTCGCTTTCCATATTTTATGTTGCAAACACAGTTCGATTTTACATTTTCTTAAAATTTAAATAATAAAATAAATTAAATTTATTTTAAAGGTTCAGAAAATTATTATTATGTAGAATTAGATTTTATTAACTAATTGCCGTGGATACCGTTTTTGACCCAATTGAAAGGTTCTCCAGAGTCGGAGTCGTCATCTAAAATCTCACATCCCTCGATCATAATATTTATCTGTAGGTTGATTACATTATTTTATTAAACCTTTATATTTTGTATCGCAGGAGGTTTTTTTATAAGTCCCACATGGATTAGATATTTAATGCTGTGATATTAAATGTGGACGGCTGCAGTTATTGTTTGAATGTGTCACCATTCCTGATAGTGCTTCTTCAAGGATGGTATGGAACATTAGCATTATTCACGTGGAACTGTAAATTTGGTGATTTACCATCTTTTATTTTTATATTATATTGCATAAACTTAGTTTATTTGCGAACGGTGTTCTACTCATTTTATCTTCAGTAGCCGTATCATTTGTAACTTATTATTAAATATTGATTTAAATAAAAAAAAACTTCAATTAAACGACAATTTAAAGAGGTTTATTTCAATGAACCCGAAAATTAAAAAATAATTTAGACGGATCTTTAGAGACACGTACTATATAATCTAAATTCAAATAGAAAGTGAAAATTATATCTCTTAGTAATAAATTAAATATAAACCACTGTATTCGGTGAAACAGGACCTGTGCGACCGAACTTCGCTCAGCTCTAATAAAATGATTACTATATTGTGTGAATAATTTTCTTTCGTCTTTGAAAAATCTTTATAGATAAAGTTAAGAAGTAAAACCTTAGAGTCATATCAGAGATACGCGAAATAAATTTATATACATTGAGAATTGGTAATTTAATATTATAACATATTAATTACTGTATTGAATGTATGAATACGAACGACACGCTATTTATAAAACAAAATAGTTTCGTTTTGTGTTCTGTTACACACACACATTACATATACATGTTTTTCAACTTCTAGAATTATTCTTAATAAGTAATTTTACTATATAAATGAATTCCTCACTTTGGGGAGTAGAAATTTGCCGTATATTATGATTCTTTTAACTTCCCTTTTTATAATTATTAATATTCACAATATTCTTCCAAATTTATTGTGACGCAACCGTAAATATGTCTACATTGTTAGTAACGTCCCGAAGGGAGTCTCGAGCTCCAAGATTGTTAATAATTTTTAATATTCCTTAAGATTGTATGAATGGAAAAGTGAAAAAGGTATTATCTTTCTAAAAATCTAATGCTACGATTCAATATTTATATATGTAATTATAAATACCGCGTGACAAATAAATGTAATTAAAGTTACCTTTTGTTTTTATCCATATTAATCCGATTAATTTTTTTTTTATGTTATAGCGGGCAAACGAGCAGGAGGCTCACCTGATGGGAAGTGATTACCACCGCCCATGGACTTCTGCACCTGGGGCTTTCAGGTGCGTTGCCGGCCTTTAAATAATGAGTACGCTCTTTTCTTGAAGGTTCCCAATACGTATCGGTTCGGAAAAACCGCGAAAATTGGTTGGTTCGAAAAGAGATGAAATTATACAAACACGCAAAACTTACTTCAGTTATAATATTTGTATGATAAATTAAATCGTTCCGTCAGTCTAGTGACTAGCGTCTACAGATCCCGAGGTCCTGAATTCAAGCCAAATAGGAATTAGATCTGTCAAGAGATTCTCAGTTGCAATCTAAATGGGTGCAGTAGCAACCCGTTTTAGAATATGGGACTGTTTCCCGTGTTTTATAGAACATACAGCCTAGGTTTCCAATCTAAACACTCGTCGACACAGATACTGACTTTCAGACAGAATATATTACATAATTGTAACTAACATAACTTTGTATTTTAAATGTTAAATGGAAAAGAGCAATGAGTTTCTTAAAGGTTCTTTTCGGTAGAATTTACATTCCGAACCGTTGGTAGTTTTACTTAATATAGTTCTGACTTGAATGACGACTCAAATGTGATTTTGATTTTTTGACACAGATTTTTGAAGAACAATTTCCTATATATACGTATGATATGATGGTGCATATTGCACATAATGTAGACAAATATTGAAAATAAAGTATTAAAGAGCTTCAAATATATTTGTACATATTTTGCTCTTACGACGTTCTGGTTTCGGTTTTCTTACACAAGCAAAATTTCCCTCTTAACTTCCCGTGCCTAATAATATTAGAAGCGCAAGTCATTACGCTACGGTGTTACTGATGAAATAAATACGTAACTTCGCATAATTATACTAATGGAACCTGTGACACGGCAGTTCGTAGATGGCGAAGTCAAACAAGTTAGGAGTAAAGTTTGAACGTTCGTACAGTTATCTCTCTTAAGTGTTTTGTACATAGAGTGTAATATTCCACGTTTCATTTTGTTAATTGTTTACAGTGCGGACGGGCGATATTTGTTTATGTGAATACGATTTTAGTTCTTATTTAATTAGAAAAACCGAATGTTAAAAATAATCGTTGCTTTTAGTAAATGTTTGCTATGATTGATGGATATACAAAGACCAAAACTCTATTCGTAAACTTTAAATTAAAAAAAATATATGTTACTGTAAAAGTTTCATATATATATTTGTTGGGTTTGCATATGACTCCACTCCACCTGATGGTAAATGCTAGTAGAATCCGCACTTGAAAATGGCCAGAATAGTCAAGAAGAATAAATTACACTAGTCGCCTTCGCTAAGCCGGCCCGCCTGGTGCCTCGTCAAACATACATAAGAGAAGGGGAACACGTATGCTGGTAGAGAAATCTATTTTTTAGCGGTGCGACGAAGAAAAGAGGTGCTAATTTTCTTCGTCTGCAATGGAAGTGATGTCGCAGTTAGGCTGTGATATCGAGAGCACGCGTAAAATTGTCAAGAAAAGAGGATGCAGGAATTCGAGGGAATAATGCCTCAGAGGACTCACCGTGATACAGTCGAGAGAAAGCGCTCAGCGCCTATAGATATCAAGCCAACGATTTCCCACGCTTGTCGATAGCTTCACCCCATATGTAAAGCCGTTTTGATCGAAACCCGTACTAACGCTAGCTTTCAGTACATCAAGTGATTGCAGCTCGGTATGCCTGTCACGCTGCCTGATTTTAATGTAAGGGATTATGTGACCACAACTTAGTATTGTTTTTGGCAGCGCACTACAATCATCGATCACAGAGTTGAAATAAAACTAGTTTTTTTAACGGATTTAATCGCGTATATTAATTATTTTATTTTAACATCCCGACATTTCGAGCACTTTGCAGTGTTCGTGGTCACGGGCAGACTAAGGTGACATTTGTCTGTTCGAATTATAAAGAAATATTATTTACAACTACCGCCAACGATTTCTTAATTGGTATCTTGAGTAGCGTTCCGGTTGCACGCAGAAGGCACTAACTGTATCTTTAGGTCTTGCAGTCTGTTGGATTTGGGATTTTAAATTTTTAATGAGTGGATCCCAAGTGTTAGAAAGTCTCCAACCATCTTCTCTATTGAAGTTCGGATGTTTTTGAATTTCAATAGCCTCGCGTATCATTCTAGGAATGAATCTGTGTTCTCTAGCGAGGATCTGTGGTTTATCAAATCGAATAAAATGGTTGGGTTTATCCAGAGCATGTTCACAGACTGCAGACTTTGAAGAACGCCTATTTTTGACATCTCCTATATGTTCCTTGACCCTAGTACCGATGCTTCTCTTTGTTTGACCTATGTAAGATAAACCACACTCACATTCGAGTTTATATACTCCCGCAGATCACAGAGTTGTCAGCAAAGAGTTTTGCCAATGGATTTAAGAGCTAGCAATTCATTCTGATTCCTGAGCGGTAGCAGTGAAGGTTGGCAGAAATTGTTTGCACAGTTCGTAGGATGCGAGACAAGGTCATTGCTAATCTGCACAAGGCGTTGTGCATCCGCTGTTGTGTATGCCTTCTAAGAGGACTTGGATTTTTTGTTGTAGTTTCCTTTCAGTGACTTCTTATATATAATACAAAATTATAATACACTTTAGATGATTTAGAGCCGAGATGGCCCAGTGGTTAGAACGCGTGCATCTTAACCGATGATTTCGGGTTCAAACCCAGGCAGGCACCACTGAAATTTCATGTGCTTAATTTGTGTTTATAATTCATCTCGTGCTCGGCGGTGAAGGAAAACATCGTGAGGAAACCTGCATGTGTCTAATTTCAACGAAATTCTGCCACATGTGTATTCCGCCAACCCGCATTGGAGCAGCGTGGTGGAATATGCTCCAAAAACCTTCTCCTCAAACAGAGAGGAGGCCTTTATCCCAGCAGTGGGACATTTACGGGCTGCTAATGTAATGTAAAAATACACTTTATTCTCTCTCTCTCTCTCTCTCTCTCTCTCTTACAAATCCTATCGAATATGTGTGTTATAAAATACAATTCAAATATTTTGCATGAAAATAAACGGATACTAACTAAACACTTTATGTTATGATATTTATGTTTTGTGACATGAGCTAAAAATTTATTAAAACCCAAAGCTACAAATATTTGCGTCATTTTAATGTAGAAGTGAATTTTATTTTATTATAAATCAAATGATAATGTTTCGTATATTTTTTTCTGTTGTACGTAATAATTCTGAGTTGGCTGTATTAATTTATCACATCATACTCAACGGATATTATATTATTAGATATAATTGTTTATGAAGCGTTACTCAAAAGCGTCAGAATAAAATACATACGCTTAACATTAACAGTTCATTCTTAGCAACTCAAAAAATATTATTAATTTAATAAGGGAACTAAGCACACACATAATTGTGTGCGCAATTTTTTAATCCGACGAGGTCCAATGACTTTGCGCACTTTCCAACGGCAGCTTTTGCGCAGCTTCTGGATTCTGGGCTAATATTATTTTTTATAGAAACTACTTCGAAATCAATGCGAGTCTCTAGACCAATGAAACAGCCATCTTACGAGTACTTTATAGGATCTAAGTCGCCATTCCCACAGTGCAAATTAAAATGAAATCACCGATCAAACTAAGTTATCTACCTACGCTGTTGACAATATTTAAATGTTAATCATCACTTCGAAAACCATATCGGTTGACTTGTCACTTTATTTGCTATTAGCGAGGCATTGTTTCGTTAGTCAATTTTGATTTAATCAGCGATTAAATTGTCGATTCGCTATTTTACGTTGCAAATTCATTTAGATATTGGTCGTTGCTCTTTTACAATTGTGATTGTAATTAACTCGTCCTGGTTATATATTTACATGATAATTATTTACATTTATAATGAGATGGCCAAGTGGTTAGAACACGTGAATGTTAACGGACCCTTGCGGGTTCAGTTGAGGAACTAACTGTTTTTCCATGTGCTTAATTTGTGCGGCGGTAGAGGAAACTATCGTGCGCAAGGCTCCATGTTATGGATGAAAATTTCCCATATGTTTATTTACCTAATAAAATAATAGTGAAATAAACTCCAATACTACCACAAACAAACCTCGAAAGTGCATCAGCCTTATTACTTACCTCAGCTTTATTTACAATGATGACATATGTAAGTTAAAATCTGTGGACCACAGCACCCCGTTTTATTTTCTCCGGTGGCAGGGGCTGGTTCATTTCTCGCTCAGAGAATTGTTATTGCGATACAAATGCTATTGTTTAGTTATTTAAATCCTTAATTATATTATACTAATTTTAATTACATACAAATTATAAACTAAGTGTTCACAAAATTTCGCATAGAATTTTATCATGTAGGTGATTAAGACGTAATCTACATTATTCATTTTATGTAAGCACGTTTCAGTACGAGTATGATATATATATATATTCTGTGATTTATCCAAAATATATTATGTATTTAATAAATTTCAATAAACATATGAATATTTGTGTTTCATGTTTGGTTTACAACATACACACAAACAGAATTAGCATACGTTTCAGATAAATAAGTTTTTTTCGTGCTCAATATTTTCTCATTTATCAGTTACAGTTGTCGGTGTGGCTTCGCCTGCGTTTTATGGGTTGGTCTCTTCCTTTCAGTTCAACATTCCTTCATACTAAAATTTCATCAAATTATTATATAAGTATAGTAATCTTTCCTATAGGGAAAAATATTTGCATTAAACGCTTGTATAATAGAATACTACTTACTTAGTTTCAGCTATGGCGGCCAATCCCTAAGAATAATTAACGCAGGAAATATTACAGCCGACAAATTTGTGCACAAGTGTTATCTTTATTCCCTTTAAATATAGTTTAATGGGACGAAAATTAAGAGATCGATCCAAGGTGATCAACCACCAAACAAGGAAAGAGAGATAAGTGTAGGAACAGGACCTTACTTGATTTGGAACTCTAAACTATTACTTAATAGCTTATCTAAAAAATTAAACGGAAAAACCTTACTATCGACTCTGAATTTAAATCAAAGCTATAACCTTATTATGCTACTAAATCTAAAATGAAGTTGTTCAAAATTTTATCAATTCACATTTTTTACACAATATGCATGCTTTACAATGTAAGCTGTAACAGTCGGTTGTTTTTACGTTCGTTTTGTATATGCGAGCCGAAATTGAAATGATCCAGAAATATTTCCGATTTTTTCAGGGACGTTGTAGAATGTAGCTCAACGCAAAATGTGAGCCATACAAAAACAAAGATTTAGGCTTGTTTCTTTTGATTGTTAGATTAGCCCAATAGTTAGATCGCGTGCATCTTAACTGATGATAGCGGGTTCATACCAAATGTTTTTACCAATGGACAACGTATGAAATTAACCTGTGGAAATAGATAATATGATACATTTGGATTTGGATGCAGTAAATGCATTTGAAACTTTATTCGATAAAATACTTACTCAAGTGACTTCCCACTTAAAATCATCTACTTTAATGTTTCATTCAATGTTTAAAGCATTTATTTGTACGATTTACTACATCAGATATTATAAAGGTGTTTACAAGTCTTAACATCGAAAGAACTAATTACCTATGGGGGGTCTTTCCGTGCACCTAATCAATAGTATTATTTATGATATCGTTTCTTATACAGCCTTATATTTAAAAAAAGTTTGGAAACAGGTTCCTTTCCTGATATATTAAAATGTATTTAAAGTATTACCAATTTTTAAAAGTGGAAACATAAGCGATCCGAGTAATTATAGACCTATTTCTAATACTTCCATCGTTGAGCAAAATATTTGAAAAAATTATGTTATATCAACTTCTGAAGTTGCAGTTGTGAAGTTCTGGTTCACTTTGGTATTAATACTACTTTTCAGAATGAACAATTTGGCTTTACGAGGTGTCGCTCAGCAACTGATGCTGGAATGGCACTACTTCGACATATATACGATGCATGGGAGAAATTACAGAATGCTATTGGTGTGTTATGTGATTTACCCAAAACATTTGATAGTGTAGAGCTCGAAAAGCTTTTATACAAGCTAAAACATTATGGTGTTAATGGAAAAACTCTTGATGTCATTGCTTCATACTTTGATTAAGGAATTCAACAGGATTCAATTAATGGAATAAAGTCGTTTAGTACTGTACTAAGAATGGGCGTTCCACAAGGATCTATTTTGTGCCCTATTCTCTTTTTGATGTATATAAATGATTTGCATTTTTATGTTAAAGGTATTTGTGATATTGTTTAGTTTGCTAATAATATCTCATTACTATTTATAGGTGTCAGGATACAACCCAATTATGACGATGTAAGCAATACATAATCAGTGATACAAAAAGTTGGTTTACAAAAAATAATTTATTTCTAAATGATAAAATGTTTACTATGTATGTTTGTCTTACCTAATGTAAGAAAGCAAAATTCAAAGTTATCTTTAAACAATATTCATCTAAATGACAATCGACACTGCAGTATTTCTAAGAATCACTTTAGATTATAAACTGCCACGGAATCTTCATTTACCGTCCCTGACAGGGACTCAGCTCGGCAGCATCCACGGTTAGAAAAGTTAGAGATTATAAACATTACATTTCTGTTACTATAATAAATAGTAATAAACACTAAACGTCATACTGGGTAATGCCCCCCCTTTTAACAGGATTTTGTAGCTTATCCCACCTCGCTGCTCCACTGTAGTTTGTTGTATTCACATGTGACAGAATATCAGCGACACGTGCAGGTTTTCTCACGATGTACATTCAACACGAGGAAAAATATTTATACAAAGATTAAGCACGTGAAAACTCAGTCGTGATTGACAGAATTTAAACTGGCGATCTTCGTTTAAAATATGATTGATGAAAAAGAAAAGTAATGATCTTCTTTATGGTACGGTGGAATTTTGATTCCAAGCTGGTAGCGCTATTTTTGATTTATCTTTTGAACTGTCTATTCAAAATATCAGATTCTGTTGTATCAGGTATATTACTACAGTATACCGTATAGAGCTACCGCAGTTTTTGCTACGGTCGGTAATATTTAAAATAGTAATTAAAAAGTTAATTAAACTCCCAAATGTGTAATATATGGATTGTCTTCCCATAGGAAATCTGCGATAAGGGTTAGGTTACATTTTAGTCTTATTGCACTGATCGAGTTATACTATATAGTAGATTACGGTCCTATGGGGAATAGCTGTTTTATTGGTAGCCGGTTTGCAGGTTCTTGACCATCAATCAAATACCCAGGGGAATGTCGAACGTGTGGTAATAAATGGTTCAACTGAATTGGTTTTTAGATTTGATCTTTACTATACTATTACGTCTAAATGAGTTAGTTGGTTTGATTTGAAATATTTAACTACTAATAAATCTATTTCATATAACATTGTTTTCGTTTTATAAAATTATTCGTTAAAATATGCACAAATTTTTCAACATTTACAAAACTTAATAAAACGTTTCGTAAGCAATTCGAGTTAACAGAAACGACGAGGTAGTAATTGTCAAATGGTACACCTATTTCTACAATACATTGAAAAATTCTCAAAATGCTATTGGTACATTTAAGATTGAAGTATTTGATTGTATTGGACATAAAATGCGTTTTATCTGAAGGCTTTGTGCCTCATTTAAAGAATTCAAGTATCGATAAAAGGGGCTTTCACAGGGATCAACTTTAGGTTATTTTTTATTCTCAATTTACATAAACGAAACTGTCTCAGTACAATTCTCATTCTGCAATAGTAAAAATCTTTTATGTAATATTTGCATTCATTTGTGTCAATTAGAAGAGGGTTACTTTTCTTCTATTGTAAACGATTTCTAGTGGTGATCCTTCACAGGTTGATTGATAGGTACTCCTTGATAATAATGGAATTTAATTAACCTATCAAAAAAGAGTATACTGTTTTTCTTGTCAGTTACACTTAAACCTACACTACAAACGGATATCTTAAAGTTTAATTTAATCTTTTTGAATGACGATTCAAAAGTTCTTGCAATTTTCTTGATTACATCATATTATGATTAAGATACGAAAAGGCTAATATACAGATGGTCCACTCATAATAACTAGTAATTTCTTCTTATGTTTATATGAAATTTATAATAGGGGATTAAAAAGGGTTCTGTAATTCCAATGATTCATTCACCCTTTTCATATGAACAATGACACAAAGGATTGCCGGTTTATATGGAAGCGGGTGGTACTTATTCTGAGTCTCTTATGAAGATCTGGTCAATTGTAAATTCACATGGATACTCTCTCTATTAAAAGATATTACGCCAAGTTTCATCATTCTAATACCATTTCTAGTATCATTCAATTATGAATTTGTTGTTTTGTATTCGTATGTACAATATGTACAATTTATGCTAAATGACCTGAATGAATTGAATATTGATTTCGTAGAATTATTCAGTAAGATCAAATTCAAAACTCACCACTGAACACGATCGTTGAATGTTAGGAAGTGATATGTGAGATTAAAAATAATTAAGACATTTAAAGGATACTCGATTTCAATATTACACGAGTGAAATACGAAGTGAGTACATTCTGATTATAAGGCGCCTTACATATTATATTATGTGTGACAAAATATAAGTGCGGAATCGATATGGAATAGGTAGACGGACTGACAAAAGGGCTATCTGATGGCAAGGTCACCACTGCCTATACATTGGCGTCGTATGTAATTTTTAACTATTTCTTACAAAACAAATGCACCATCAAACTTGGGAACTGAGATGGGAACTTGTACTTTGGGCGGTACCTAACAAACGTAATGTCATAAGTGAAAAGGTTCCATTGAAGTTCCTATCGATACTTCTAAGTGGAAACTACTGTTAGAAAAGCTAGCTCTTTACATTTTTTATAAAATCTTGGATTTATTTCTTCTAGTATCGATTTTGCACCTCCTCTTCAAATCTGCGTTCGCATCAGCTTACTAAACTAAATTAAACTAAAACTAAAATATTATAAGGAAATGAGGAAAATAAGTAAATTTATGTAACAGCCTCTAAATTATTATACCATTGAAGTTTTGGAGCGAATTCCACTGCGCTGCTACAATGCGAATTGGTGGATACACATGTACCAGAATTTCCTTAAAATTAGACACATGTAGGTTGTTTCACGGTGTTTTCCTTCACCGCCGAGCACGAGATGAATTATAAATAAGTTAAGCACATGGTAATTCAGTGGTGCTGGCATGCGTTCTAACCACTGAACCATCTCGGTTGAATGAGAAAAACGAACAGTATATACAGTGCGATTTATTCTGCATGTTGTATCAATACTTTTCATCAAACATTTAATGTAAATAAAAATCTGCATATATACTGTATTGGTTGGCTGGTTACATAGGGGCGGGATAAGTTGCATGGTACTGATTGATTGAATTTAACTGGTTATCTACGTTTCATTAACATCCATCAATATATTAATCCATCAATCCATCAATCAATATATAAATATTTAATTTTTTTCATCCTAGGAGGCAAATATCTCAATTTTTAATCCACGATGACCCTCCACTCTGCCCAAAGTTTGCATGTTTGCTTCGTTAGCAATCTGTCTTTTATATCAATTATAATTGTATTGTTTTGTTATATAAAAATACAACAAAATTATGATAGTACTCATAAGATGTCAGGGCGAGAAGCATTATTGCTTAATGTCTTTTTTTTAGTGTAATTCGTTGGTCTATAAGTAGATAGTGCGATGTCTGGTGTAGTGCCAAAAAAGATATTACACTGTATCTGAACCAGATCGTTAGTACCGTGGTCGAGTTAATAAAACATTTTATTTATTTATTATTTCCACTGTTGCCGCGTATTTTTTTATGATATCGGTAGGTGGACGAGCAAATGGGCCACCGGATGGTAAGTGGTCACCACCGCCCATAGACAATAGCACTGTAAGAAATATGAACCATTCCTTACATCACCAATACGCCACCAACCTTGGGAACTAATACGTTATGTTCCTTGTGCCTGTAGTTATACTGGCTCAATCACCTTTCAAACCGGAACACTGTAATAACGCCAAACAACAATACTGCGTACTGCTGTTTGGCGGTAGAATGTCTGATGAGTGCGTGTCGCTAATCCAGACGGGCCTGCACAAAGCCCTACTACCAAGTTAAATATAACCAATAAAATACTAGTATTATAAGAAATAAATTATTTGTATCGCATTTGTATATATACACATAACGGCTACGATACCAGTATTATACATAAAAACTTAACATGAATGGCAGGGCACTCCAGGGCAACGAATGACCTTCACATCTTCTGCTTCCAAGCTCCAGACTGTTTCTGACAATTGCTCTGCAGAAAAATATGTTACACTAAATCTTAAATTGACTCGACCTAGAGATTGATCCCTATACCTCGGGGTCAGGTTTTATTAGCCACATGGCCAACGAAACAACCGATGTTACCATACCACTAAACCACTAGACTGACCATAGAGTCGCTTCATATACTAGTACCGTATTACTAAATAAATTGCAATAACATTGCCATTTTTAAAATATTGATTCAAATAATCGTTTATTTTTTACGACACTGTAGTAATTCACAGTTTAAAATTATATTCGTCATAAAACGTAACGATCTAGCCTACAGATGTGTTTCACACGTTCGATATTATTGGCGAATGGCCATATAGCATTATACGTTAAAGTTTTACGGCTGTATGCACTACTACCATTTGTCAATAAAAATATTTTACTTGAAATTGTCGTCACAAAATACATGCCGAATAAAAAAATAGTGATGTGTCATAGGTTGCAATGAAGCAATATAATACGAATTACAGACACAATGTAATAAATTGACCGCCTTTGAAAATAATTATACGACAAGTAATAAAATTGTTACCGTTACCGTGTAAATAACTAAAATATGTATAGCGGACGACCTCCGTAGTCGAGTGTGTACATCGGTTTTCATGGGTACGCCACTCCGAGGTCCCGGGTTCGATGCCGAGTCGATGTACAAAAAGTTCATTAGTTTTCTATGTTGCCTTGGATCTGGGTGTTCATGGTACCGTCGTTACTTCTGATTTTCCATAACACAAGTGTTTTAGCTACTTACATTGGGATCAGAGTAATGTATGTGATGTTGTCCAATATTATACAGCATTATTTAAATTTATTTTCGTGATAGTTTTAATTCACACACTATTTTTATTAACAATTTTATAATTCCATACATTTATCGATAATTCAATGTCCCGTTATTTTAATGTTGAACGGTTTAAATCGAAGCCTTAAACAAACAAGGCAATAATAAATATTCAAATTGATTTTGATTTATAAATCACTGTTTATTACAACATTAAGCGTCTAGTGGAATAAACTTTCGTGTCTATAAAACGTTCATTATTGCGTTTTGCATGACTTTACGATTTGTTATTGTTTAAGACTGAGTTACAGTTAAACTATTGTATATAGTTACGTTCGAGGAAGATACATACTGTACGTGAGTATAAAACGTCAGATAATTTCAGATCTTATATATCAAACAGCTGTTAATTGTGTGATTCAAAAATGTGCATGAACCTACTTCAATAAAAAGGCGTGTGGACTTATGTATAGCCTATTCCGAAGGAAAGAAAGGAAAGTAGGAAAAAAGATAAACAAACCTTAGATTTACGTATTTCATGCGATTTGCTAATAACTCAGCTATATTGTGAACTACTAAGAGTTTATGATTAATATATCTTTATTTATAATACAACACTATTACGTTTAACTACTTATTTCCATTTTAATTTTACTTCCAAAATTCCGTCAACAGTTTCGTCGACGTTCAAAACGCAATTCTTTCGCAAATCCATAGTGAATATCATAGATTAATCAAGCTCTCAACCAACTATATCTCGTCAATTTGCTGTCAAATGTTGTTTATTTGGCATTTTTCTTGTTATGGTTGGAATAGAGTATACGCGCGATAAAAGTGATATCTATAGAAACACTCTAACTAAACTCACTCTGTCTAAACTAAATTTGATGTCAAGCAAGCTGGAACTCCAACTCCTTTTTTATGCCTAACACCTGACATTAAATAAAAGCAATACGGTATATAAAATCTACTAGTAGTATGTATGTATAGTATGTATGTATAATCGGATAATTTGTAAGGACCGTCAGCTTATAATAATTCGAGCCATTTTGTAAACTGTATGAAAATTATGATATCAGTGCATATCAATGAATTTCAGTTAAATTATATCTCACCGAAAGATAACGTACTGTTAGACGTTTTATTTACAAATCATCCCTAAAATTGTACTCCTAAAGTCATACATGAATGTATCGCAAATTTAATTTCTTAATAATAATTTAACAGAATGTTATTTTATTAGCAGTTTCAAATTTCGAATTCAACACACAAAAAGCTGAGAGAATACTTTGCCTAGTATTGGAACATCTCATAATCATAATTTCATATAAAATTGATTAATAGGCCTTTGTAACAAAAATGATTTTAGCGTTCAAATAAAATTTATTCCAGAACTACGCCTGAATGGAATATTAATTTAGACTCGACGTTCATTTGGATTTCTAAATCATTTATATATTGTTTCAGCTGAAAAATCTAAATTTATTTCTATGAAATAATATTCGTCTTTGTTTATTTAATTTAATTTTCAATGGTTTGACTAGATTGCTACTTGTTTTCTTGTCAAATTATCGCTCAATACAAAAAAGTTGATCAGTTTTCCCGTATATCCAGATTTTACGAGCAACTATTGCAATTTTTCGTCCCCTACAAATATAATTCGAATTATTATCATCATTATTGGTCTATTAAAAAAAAAATATCACGATATTTTACTGAATATAAGATTAAGTTTATTATAAAAAGGGGTGTATATATATGTCGAAGATCGAGCAACGCTGTTTGTTAATACGATCAAGATCTATGCCTCGGTGTTGCTGTCAAGGGGAAATCGATTTTGAAAAACGGCAACACTGCATTTTTGGATGGGGCTGTCATTCATTCATTTGTTATTAGAGATTTTGTTTGTCGTGGAAAAAATAAAAAGATTGGGAAGTCCGATAACGGTGGAATTGAAGCACAGAGTAATGGAGGAGGAGCGAACTGAGCCCGAACGTGCGGAGGATTCGACATATATATATATATATATATATATATATATATATATATATATATATATATATATATATATTTTAATTTCTAGGCAGGGAATTTACAAATTTAATTATACTTTATTTTCATACTCTGTAATTAAATTAGTGGAAATGAGTACTGAGTATCTTGTTGGTTCTTCTCGGTGGAATCTTCCCTCTCTTCCGGAGGTAACTTTGCATTTAATTCGACAATAAAAAAAAAATAGTTCTCAAATGATGCGCTTCCCAACCGACAACACTTAATTTTTAGTTATGTAGATTGAAATATATTTATATTAATGCGTCAAACTTTGTAACCTTTTAAATGAAAATTTCTCGTACGGTTTACGAAATTTGGCACAGTTACAGTTTATACGGGTAAGGAACGCAAAAACCTAATATTTTGTATATAATACCAGCAGATCCGGACGATGCTAACTGTGGGTACGATAATGCTTAGCCGAAAACCTTCTCTGAAACACGCTGAATATAATAGTACAAATAAAATATAAAGCAGTTTTTATATAATAAAAAATTAAAGAAGCATTAGAAATACGTTAAATTAATAAAAAAAACATTACACACGCACACGAATATGGAACATTCATAGTTTCCGTTCATACTGTCAATGACAGCACACGTCATGTCAAAGTTAAACTGTGACGTTTTTTTGTCATTTGGGTTGCTTATTGTAAAAAAGGTAATGTCCAGTTCATCCTTATTTTTCTATCTTTCAAATTAATGTGATAGATAGATATATGTATATATTACAAATATTATATATAAATTTAAACTTTGCTGAAATAACGCAAAATTGTATAAAATTTAAGCATTTTTAAATTATATAAAATATAGTAGGAACCGAAATAAGTGTCTGCCATTAATTTTTCATCGAGCCGAGATGGCCCAGTGGTTAGAACGCGTGCATCTTAACCGATGATTTCGGGTTCAAACCCAGGCAGGCACCACTGAAATTTCATGTGCTTAATTTGTGTTTATAATTCATCTCGTGCTCAGCGGTGAAGGAAAACATCGTGAGGAAACCTGCATGTGTCTAATTTCAACGAAATTCAGCCACATGTGTATTCCGCCAACCCGCATTGGAGCAGCGTGGTGGAATATGCTCCAAACCTTCTCCTCAAAGGGAGAGGAGGCCTTTATCCCAGCAGTGGGACATTTACGGGCTGCTTATGTATTAATTTTTTTTATATACTTTAAGATGCAGACAGACATGCTGCGATCACGTTTCCAATGTCAATTTTTAACTTCAAAATTCCCCAACGGCAGGTGAAACAGTATACTTGGTATGGAGTTTGCTACTATGTATACTGTAAGTCTGCGGAACACTGGCTCTTAGACTAAAAGTTATGTTATTGTTAGCAATTAATGGCGGTCGGTTTTCAACCAACGAGCGAGCACTAGTTTTCAATTGAAACATATAAATTGTTGACCGAGATTTTTTCACTCGAGTTGAAATATAACTAATTTATTTTCAATGATACGATTATAGACTTACCATGATTCCGTTCAATTAGAATTAAGATTAAACTTGACTGTTCAATTATAAACGAAAAATTGGAATACAATCGGTATCACAAATCTTAATTAAATCGCAAGCCTTCCTTTCAAACATTTCAGGGTTCTCCAGTCCAATTTAATACAATTATTATAATAATTTTCGTAATATATTAGGATATTATAATGAAAATGTCATTAAGTTAACAATTTATTATTTCATTAATCCTTTTTTGTTAGAATTGTTTTGTTTTTCTTTTAATTAATGAATGTAGACACAATGACAATGAATCCATCTGATGTGTAGTGATCATATGTATCTACTAGTTGTCGCCCGCGGTTTTGTTCGTTTTAGGGTATATTCACCAGGTGTTAGGTATAAAAAAGTAGGCTATGTCCTTCCTATAGTTCAGTCAATTATTCCTATTTACCCCTCCTTTTAAGCTTATCACTTGTGTTAGGAGTTGGGACGATAATAGCTCAAGGAGTCAGGATCGATCCTGCGACTTTTTACATCGCTAGGTGGCCCGTAACCCATTGCGCTATTGACGCTTGTTTTGAATTATATGATATATACCTTATTTAAAAACGATTTTTTAATAAGATTTAAATTTATTAATTGACTAAGTTATATGTTTAAGTTTGGTTTAGAATAACTAAGATTTTATATTGGGTAGGTTTGAAAAATCAAGCGCAGAATACATTATCTGACTTTGGAGAAATCGTAAATATCCGCTAGTTTCCTAATAAAATCGATAATATGCCGTTAAAAATTCCAAGAGCTCTTATAGCTATCACAAATAGTTCAACGTCCAACAGATGCCCCGAATGGGTTATATGCGGTTTGATACAGTTTTATTACGTGAATTTATGAGAGAGATCTCTTGTTCGAGATATAAAAACAAAGGAACAAGTTGGAGCACTGGGACTGTATATCATTTTAAATAAGACTCAATGCAATGTTTATGAATATGTTAAAGATTTCCTCTTTTATTGCGACAAAACTTCTACCATTAATAATAATTATATACGAGTACGTTCTAAAGTTACTTTAAGCTTACGCCTGACCACATCCAACCTTACTTCTAGACGTGAGAGGGTGATAAGTTAAAAAAATGTTGTATCTTCTTCTTTCCTAATCAAAATAGTGACGATCTATCTAGTGGATATAAGGCCGCAAATCCTAATCCTGGGTTCAAACCCCCAGGACGGGAAGATGCATGTCTTTTTATTCCATACTTCTGTATGGAAGCCGACCCCAAGTAAAATTGGGATAAGGGCAGGAGGATGAAAAGACGATTATAAGTAGAGTTTATGTTTTACAAGCTTTTGTTTAACTTGCAATTTTTGTATGTTTAGGTTAAATTTTGTAAGCCAAATTAAAACTACTTCTTCAAACCCCCGGGGTTCAAATATTACATGTTGGTTCGGTTCCGCAGATGTTGCATTCTGTTGGTTAGATGACCAATTTTTCCATTCAGCATTTGCTCCAGAGGAACGACCTCCTCAACGGTAACAGTAGTAACATAAAATTTTCTGTATAAATAGCTTGTTTTCAAAATGTTGTTTTATTAATATTATTATAGATCAATAGTTTTTGACAAAAACAAATGAATTTATAATTTAAATGTTAAACGACCTATGTTTAACAACAGTTATTGTAAATTGCAATTATATACTACATGCAATCTAAAAAAACAAGCGCTTATTTAACGAATATGATCCTAAAAAATATTTAAATTGACTGACCTGGTGTCAGGCTATCATTGATGTAACATTTCTATGTAATTTAACTTTTTTTTTTTAACATTTATACATTTTGTACATATTACATATAGGAGTAATCATTACGGTTTTTTCGAATTTGGTCATTCGAATCAAAATGTAAAATGAAAATGTACTTTATTCAACTAGTTAAGAAATAAAATATAATCTCGCAATTTCTTTTGAATCGCCTTTTTACAATATAAAATCAAATTTGAAGTTCAAAGCAGACAGACTCTACTAAGAAAAAATCTGAAAGAAACTACGTAGTCTTTCCTCTTATCAAATTCCATAAGTATTTTAATTATGCGATTAAACGATTACAGTACTCTAATAAATTTCAGATATATTTTTACAGAGTATCCGCGTGAAAATTGTCGAAAATTTTATCTTATTATTTTATCTTTAACAATTAAAGCTAAAAATAATGGTATAATAAAACTCCGTGAGAATGTCCATAGAAGGATCCATTATCACAAAAACACATATACGAAGTAATAAAACTAACTTCAGCCACGCTCCAGCCATCTGAACCAGCTGTGCCTTCAGTCATACTCAGATGATTTCTGATAACTTATAGTTTTAGTTGAACTTAAGACATTTCGCGAAGTTCAAAGCATTGTTGATAAGGTTCTCGGTAAAATAAATCTACTAAGCTATTTTTATCACTTACGAGTATCTGATCAGCAGATTTATTAAATTGAATACCTACTTATAAATTCATTTACTACTGACTTTAAAATGGAAAAGTTGAGGTTTTCGTAAATTTTTTTAGGATTCGCCCTTGTGGTAAGATTATCCGATTATTTTTATGTAGGTTTATAAAAAAAATGATCTTCTCAAGATAAAAATGATAGTCTGTGTATGTGACCTTCCTGACCCGACCAAGGCTTCCGTTAAAGCTTAACGATAGGACATTAATGGATTGTTATTCTACTTCTAATCAAATGTGTAAATATTGACACGTATATACGGAACAATTAAAACAACCCTATGTTCGTAGCGATTTGCTAGAACTCGCTTTTGTCCACGTATCTGGTCAATGGGCACGGATGCTTGATGGTATTGGCTAAAATTGTACGTAACACAAATGCAACTCATAATTAAGCATATCGATAGAAATTTGTATTGGATAACACATTTAAACTTTTAACATAAATAAAAATAGTCTTATATTGTTGGTTGGTTACATACATTGACAATAAAAATAATCTAGTTATCATTTTTTTAGGATACTCCAGAGAATGTCTATTAAATAAGTCCATTAGTATATTGATAACATAACTGTATAGTAACAATGAATTCTTACTGCCAGTGCTTACACTTCTGCTTCTCTGAAAGCCGTTGTCTGTTAATCGCGGATTTGCCATTTTTTAGGATTATGAGAGAGAAACAGCAGTATTGTTATACTTCAGTTTGAAGGGTTAGTAAGCCAGTGTAACAGGCACAGACATTTTGAACTTTGCCGTTACATAAATTCAAATCAATTGTAAAAACATACAATGGTAAAGAAGGTATTTTATTCAATACAAGATTATACAGATGATAAAAAAGCGTGGAGTTAATACTCGTTGACTTCCAGGCAGGACATATTACATACATATATAATTGTATTTAACTAACATGACTGATTTTTTTAATGTTGAAAAAGAGTAACTACTGAGTTTATTGCCAGTTCTTCTCCGTAGAATCTAGATTCCGAACCGGTGGTAGCTTCAGTTAATATAGTTTGTTAAATGACGATTCAAAAGTGCTTGTAAAAGCCTACTTGAATAAAGTATATTTTTAATTTGATTTTATTTAATGGACAAAACATCTTAGTTCTCAAGATCGCATTTGTTATATAACTTTTCTTACAGCGTCAATGTCTATGGGTGGTGGTGACTACTTACCATTCATCATAATCATCATGGTCAGCCTGTATTACTGCACTGCTGGTCGTAGGCCTCCCCCAAGGCGCGCCACTGAGCCCGATCTTCGGCCCTTCTCATCCATAAATGGGTCAATAGTCCGTTCGCCTACATATACAATAAAAAAAATTATCAAATTGGTTACTTATTTTTATTATTTGACTATTCGTTTATCATTTAACTATAGAAGGCATGTGGCTTTCTACCTCTAACTGAAGTAGTAGATCTGGTATATTAAATTTATTCTTGAACAATGGACTAGAGAACATTTAAAATAAACGAGACGCTTTAGGAATTTAATAAACACAGCGGCCGTCGCTAAGCATTCTAAGCAAACTTCAACAACTCACTATTAATTTTCTTTCGTTCCGACTTTGTAATGGAAGCCAACAGAGGTATTATCTCACTGGAAGAAAATAATATTAAGGGTCTAAACTTGAAATAAAAATATATTTATTTAAATTTGATTAAATAAAATCCAGCTACTAAGTCTCGAATATCTCTTTGTACTGTAGACTAGTGAAACATACTTACGGAGTTTTTATTAATTCTACTTCTTAAAATTTTTATCGTTTTTTATAATGAAAGAGCGCCTGACAAGCATAATGGCAGCTGAAGTCAAATGGTGGTTAGGAAGAAGAGATGCCTTCAAACTCAAGTTAGAAACGGATTTAAAAATGTGTTTAAAAATTTTAACATGTTTTCATGAAATATTATCGTTTATTTTTTGAATCATCAGTGTCAGTATGGCTTCAAATTCCCTGCTCTTGCTGACTTTATTTCCTGGTATTAGGATGATTGTTTTAAAAATTTATAGGTATATCCTTTCCTATTCCAGGGGTTCCTTGCACTAAATAAAAAGGTAACTGGAAAGGGTTCTTGTATACATTTCTACTGTAGGATTAGCATACATTGCAAAACGCTGGCAAACTTGAACTCTATGTATCCTGGTGCCTGATTATTCGCTCATTAAGCATTCAAATCGAAATGTTGGAACACAAAATATTGTTGTTAGGCGATAATACCGTTTGTCTATGAATGGTAAATTACAAAGTGTAGCTGTTTTCCTATAACTAACGGGTTGTATTTATGCAGTGCAGACATAATGTACTACTAGTTTTTGTCCGTAACTTCGCCGTTGTCTGAGAAGGAGATGCACTTATTATTTTTATTATATAATATGATTGTACTGTAATGTTTATGGTGATAAAAATTGTCCTAATTTATAAGACAAAATAATATAATAAAATCAAAACCCCAAGGTACTCTCATCACTTATTTAAAAAATGAACAAACAAATTCTGTAGAATAATTAACATTAATCTTGACAAGAATGCTCCCATCACTATAATTGTTGCAATAGTACTGTCATTTTAGTAGTTTCATCTGGGAATTCGAGATACCCAGATACAAACTCATTGAAAATTTTGTTTCAGTTTTAATATATTTAAAAATAAGCGATACTAACCTCAATATTTGTAACATCTTAACTTTGAAGACAGTTTTATTAGGAAAAGAAAGATAAAATTAAATTAGTGAGTTGACAATAATTTTCGGAACTTCTCTGGTTTCTTTTGATATATTTTTAAGATTATATTGCTATAATTTATTTGTATTTTAATATGATGGTGGAAAAATATTTGTTTTTTCATAACTTCATATTAAATACTTTTTAGTCGCATATTATGTGGAGTAACATGGTTTTTTAGCTAAATTAATTCGATCTCTTTGTATCAAAATATACAAAGAAAAAAATATTTTTTTACAAGATAAATAAAAAAATACATACTTAGTTCTGTGATGAGATTTTGTAAAGTATCAAGACTATTTATATATAACCACATGTGTATATAGTTCTCAAGAAGTAGCTCACTAGATCTTAAGGATTCTGTATTTTACTAATGTTTACATATAAACCACATTTATTACGTATCTTTCCGATGCAATATATAAAACAAAAAGCAAATCTTGCCATCCATCCACGATGAAGAAAAAATCGATGATCTGACGTAACGCCATCTAGTATCCAGAAGTAGAAATAAACACGTTAATTACGTGTAAAAATTCTCTTCAAAACCAATTTTCAATTCCAATTACATAAATTTTGTTTATCTAAGTCTAAACGAATAGTTTATTAAGCATTCTCATAACGGACTATTATAAGTAACAACACGTGGGTAAAACCGCAAGTGTCTAGTCAGTCGACTCTAAAAATACCATGTTTATCTAATTTGGCAGCGCGCCAGGCGACTGGATCATTTGAATTGCGGTTCACAACAATTAAGGGACGCATTCACGCTGATAATAAAACCGAAGTGCAATTCAGCCGATATCGAAAGCAATAATGATTTGAAGATAGCTTTGATGCAAGTTCATCGCGCAATTGCGTGTTCAATGTTAATTGGACCAGTTTTGAAATATAAATAAATTTTAAATAGTTTAATTTTCATATCGAAAATATTTTTAATAATAATAGCCAATCGCAGTGCACGGTTGGACATACGTCACACTAAGGTGCCGTCAATATATGTAAACCATCATCAGGTGATAAGTCCGCATGGTACAATTCCTTTTTTGACATTCCGCGTTCTCTCCTTTTGGACTCGTCTGCTCCAATGGCCACTAAACTAATATCTGTTATTTTTGCAAAATATAATGATAGCTCCTGGAATTACTACTACATGGAAACTAATTTCAATTCAAATATTGTGATTGTTTTAAAGAAAATTATTTCCGGAGAACCGGGACAGACCCAATTGTCTTCTGTCGGAGAAACAGGCGCAGCGGTGTTAAATGCTGTAGCGGAAAGTAGCGTAAATATTCGTCTCTAATTCCACATTGTATCTTAACATCGTCGCAGTTGAACAATTCAACCTTAAAGTAGTAGTACTGAACGACTGCTAATATATTAAATACGTGACAGGAAGTTATTTTGTACCCAAAATTGCAATTCGATAAAGAAATTCCGCATTCATCTACATTCATGCCACTATTCTCTGCGGACACGATATTTTCTTAGTCGAGGTAAACGGACAAAAAATTGACCTTATCAGAAGTGAGAACCAGCATCCATAGACATTTTCACAGTAATAATATTAAACATTCCTTATATCGCACATGCGCCATCTTTTTTATTTTATTTTTATGTTTAGAACCCTGAAATTAACAACTATATGCATTTTTTTTCCATTAAGAAAATTGAGACACATAGATTTTAGCATAGAGGTTAGTTGTAACAGTCACGCCTTATCTCAATATTCTTGACAGAGTTTTCTAGACCAGTCATCAACCAAAATCAAAATATTCTTTATTCAAATAATATCAAAAGCAAAGCTAGAAGCACATAATAATGAGTTACATACATAATACAAATATAACGAAATTGTATACAGTAATATTTCGTATTTAAACCGAGCTGAATTATAATTACGTAATTTTAAATTCAAAGGCTCGGTATTCACACAAGATTGAAGAGCCACTTAAACATCTTGGCGGCTCGCTTCAAATATAAGCATTTCTGAACGTCAAGTTCTTTCAGCCTTGGTATCAACATACGTTCTTTTTTTCCTAAAAAAAATAGCAATTAAATTTACAACAGAACTACAAAAACACACGTATTCATAAATGGTACGAAAAACGTCAAAATAGAGTCATTTATCCACAAATCAAATCAAAACATGAGCAAAGTACTCATGTGGGCTTTTGCGTGAACTTTTGAATCGTCATTCTACAAGTTTAAATGTAATGTTAAGCTATCGCCGTTTCATTATGTTGATGTTACCAAAAAAAAAACTGTCAAGCAATTCAGTAGTTAATCTTTTCTAATATTTCAGTTACATTGGAAATTAAACACAATTAAATTAGTATTCACTTCTCTGTGGACCGTGTTTGTTTGTGTGTGGCTGTCAATGAATGTTGTTTTGTTGAATGACAAATATGAATATTGAATGATTCATATTTATCAACATATTTTGCTTTTTAAACCATAAATAATCTATATTCAGCTATTGATGCTTTTTCATAGAAGCTGCATCTATAAATAGTGTTGTGTAGGAATTGAATTGCCTTAGTAAAAAATCGATGAAAAATAATTAAATATAAATGATGTAAGCCTATTATAATTTTAATTTACCTTTATAGTGGTCATAGATAAACATTTCTTGATATTAACTCATATCCGCCAGATGCCTTTCGTAAAGTAGTTGTCAACCTAGCCAGTCAAGTGTAATGATTCACGTTTTACTAATTAAATTAATTTTATTACATTATTAAATCAATTAAGGGAATTATATTGATTATATTACTTAAATTATATTGTTATTTAAATTTTAAACTAATTAAATTCCTTATTTTTCTGTTATACTGATAAATACTTTGTTTTTATTCTGTTTTGCATGATATATTTTTATAATTATGAATTATTTCTTGTTTAATTTCATTTTCACTATTTTATTAATGAAGTCATTCTAAATCACTGTATTGTAAATTATTTTTTTTATTAAATACTAATGTAATTTTGATTGAAATAGAATATTTAATGAATTTTATAACGTACTATAAGTAAATTTATGTTTTTTTTTTTTTTGGTCTAGAAAATTATAGAAATTGTTAAAGATTAAAAGCTAAAATATTTATTAATTTTAAAATGTATGAAATAATTAATATTTGAATTGAAATATAATTTAAATTTGTTAATGATGGAAAGCTATATTTATATTACTATGTATAAATTTGCGTTGTTATGTTTTTTTTTTTTGTTGTAAATTGTTATTAACTCGTTTTTAGACTTTTTATCGTAACTAATATTTTTAATGAATGGAATTTTAAATGCATGTAGTGTTTGCTTTTATATGATTTTACATACGCTGAGCATGATTATAATTTAAGATGTAACTAGTTAAGTATGAAAAGATGTAAAAATCGCTAGCAAACCTTATAAATAAATAAAAAAAAAAAAAAAAAATTCTAAGAAGATTCACATTGTATCGCGCGTGTTCGGGGACTATTAACGAGGCCGCTTTGCTTTTCTCTATTAGTGTAATAAATTGATAGCAGAGCTGATTTATTTATTCGCTTTCAAAACCTTCATCGACAGTACAATTCTGTAAGAGCGAACTCGAAACTCATCGATCTTGAAGTCTCAGAAAATGATACGTACGGTTGTCTATAATAATAATTACAAAACTCAGTTACACGTACGTAATAGTATCACTATATCATCATACGGCTATTGTATTCAAACTGTCGGACCTGTAAAACGGACCGGTGTATATTTTGTCGAATCGGTATTTTTTACTGGAGACTCGATTTCGTCTGTTCTCCGTCGTGCAACAACATACGTCATCGCCGAAAAAAGTATACGAACCTGTAAAACGGACGGCTATGTGAGAGTAGCGTTAATTTTTCAATATTTTACGATACGTACCTGTAGAGTTTTA
Source organism: Vanessa atalanta (assembly GCF_905147765.1). NCBI lineage: Eukaryota > Metazoa > Arthropoda > Insecta > Lepidoptera > Nymphalidae > Vanessa > Vanessa atalanta. The sequence goes on along the minus strand of NC_061894.1, from coordinate 3,142,893 downwards.
TTTTAATTTGACTTTGACTTTTTACTGAAAGATATAAAAGGTTCTTTTAGCTAATTTTCTTAAACAGCAGTGTGATTCTGTAAGATTTTCGAATCTCACTGACATGAAATTTTGACAACCGTCTTACGGTGATGCGCCATTTTGATACGTGTATCCTATAAATGTTATAATTAGTCCAGTCAATATCACATATCATGTCATCACATTCTGACATTTAACGCTCGTTTCCTGCGGTGAGTTTCGACTTTCTTACAGAATGCCTCTACAGCTCGTGTTTTATCAAAATTATCAATAGTTACAATTGTATAATTGTCACTCATAAATAATTATAAATGTCAGAATTTCTAAAATAATGGAATGTAAATTCTTTGAATGTAAACAATAAAAAAATCAACGTTGCCAAACGACCACTGAGCGCGTTCTCCCGCGCAATATTATAAAGACGTGACGATGAATGGCGTGCCAGCTAACATAATGGAAGACTGAATTGAGGCTATCACTCGCAATATACATAATTATATAAGTCCACCAGTCAACGTAATATTGGATCGCGTTATATCAAGCATTTATATAATTTCCTTTTATTATAATATATATTATTACTATTATAACCATGAGTCTATTTACGTTCAATTTCGCTAATAAAATGTTCATATTAGTCAAATATATTGTGGAACAAAATATAGGTATTTAGTTTTGGTTAAGGACATTTATTTAGAGAGTAACTACTGAGTTCTATATTTATATACCTACATTACAACCATGTGGCTAGCTTTGTATTTAATTATTTACTTACGAACTTACTTAAAAGAAAATCTTATACAAAATCAAAACGAAAATATTCTTTGGATTTGATTTTATAGATGTCAATCCGTTAATCTGCGTTGGATTAGTAGTTCACCTTTTACAGGCTGTTATGTATGACGTAACAGCTGAAGAGGACATACTAAGCATCAATGGATAGGGAATCCTATTTCAAAGTCAAAGTCAAATTCAAATAACTAAAATTGTACATATATATATATATATACCCACCCCTTACCTATTCAAAGCACCGCGGGCCTGAGGAACAAATATGTTTTGTACCTTTTGCCTGTAGTTACACTGGCTTGCTCACCCACAAATTCTTAATGGTAACTATCCAGATGGGCTTCACAAAATCCTGCCACCATGTCCTTCTACGTTATTAAGTAAACTAATACATCTGGGTTTGCATGGAACATTTCCATCAGAGAATAAAAATTATGTCAATTATTTTATTTTCTATTTAGTACAAATATATCCCAAAACACGCAACACCAATCATAACATCACTAACCTGACGGAAGTTCGGTTGACCCAACAAAAAACGGTAATGGCCCGTAACTGTTTTTACGATTTGGCGATAACGTTCTGGCCCTTCGATTCTGATATCGTCGCCCACCTCTGACATTTGGGGTTGTTTTACGAAGGTAATGACCCCATTTATCAAATTCGATTAGCAGCCACATTTTAGACTGTAGCGGAATGAAAAATGATATATTAATTAATCTTCAAAAGAGATGGCCCAGTGGTTAGAACGCGTACATCTTAACTGATGATTGCGGGTTCAAACCATAACCAAAGGCAAGCACCACTGAATTTTCATGTGCTTAATTTGAGTTTGTAATTCATCTCGTGCTCGGCGGTGAAGGAAATCATCGTGAGGTAACCTGCATGTGTATAATTTCAACGAAATTCTGCCACATGTGTATTCCCCAACCCGCATTGGAGCAGCGTGGTGGAATATGCTCCAAACCTTCTCTTCAAAAAAAAGGAGAGGAGGCTAATGCTAATGCTAATTATTAATAATTAATCTTGGCTGTGCTGTCGGCGTATAATTTATGTAAATCGCTTAACAGAAAACGATTCGTACACATAGGTAAGACATTTTTTTTTAAATTATATGTAGAACTATTATAGTTATTAGCACGAATAGACTAGAGTACCGATCTCATATGAGACAATCACAGGAAGTAATTTTCATTTCAAAAAAGTTTGAGTAGTTTCACCCGGTGACGCCATGTAAGGTAGAACGGCCAATAGAATTATAAAAACAAGATAAAAATAAATTTAAATACAATATATAACTTTATATCTTATATAAAGTTAAATATATACTTGGTGGTAGGACTATGTGCAAGCCCCTCTGGTTAGGTAACATCTACTCATCAGATATTTTACCACTAAACAGCAATAGTTAGTATTGATGCGTTCCGATTTAAAAAGTGAGTGAGCAAGTGAACTGTAGTTACACTACACTTTGACGATTTAACGACCTCCGTGGTCGAGTAGTGTGTACACCGGTTTTCATGGGTACGCCACTCCGAGGTCCCGGGTTCGATTCCCGGCCGAGTCAATGTAGAAAAAGTTCTTTAGTTTTCTACGATGTCTTGGGTCTGGGTGTTTGTGGTACCGTCGTTACTTCTGATTTCCATAACACAAGTGCTTTAGCTACTTACATTGGGATCAGAGTAATGTATGTGATATGGTCCAATATTTATATTTATTTATTTATTTATTTATTTAAAACTACACTAGAGACATTAAATTTTAGCCTCCAAAGTTCTATTGGCAATGTACGTGATAATGAATTCTTCACAGTACAGTGTCAATGTTTATCCTATCTATTTTAAATTTATATAAAAATAATAATAATAACAGTCCATAGTATTAACACTAGTCCACATTAAAGTTGAGTATGAAACAAACGAAATAAACTTAGTATCTAGATTCAATGTCCACAAACGAAGTCGAAGCAGAACTTCTTCAATATAATGACACGGAAAGGCAGAATACAATCGTCTTCGCTGAAAGCTATTACTGTCTCATTTTAACTTTTCGTTTGATATTTTAGTTCGTTTCCATCCTTCTATAATATTTGATTGTGCCTTTGTTTGAAACGATCAATCATAAATGTTTTTAACTTAATTTATCTTTGAGTAACGGAAATAATGGCGCTCTTTTTTAAGTCTTTCATATTTGGACATCACTAGTGATCAGATATTCATATTTAATAATCGAACACAGCTTGTTTGTATAAAATCAGAGAATATATATTGCCTGAATAAAAAAATAATTTTCATATTATTATTTTTTTATATGATAGGTGGCACCTGATGGAAAGTGACTACCACCGCCCATGTACAACACCGGGGGGCTTGCAGATGCGTTGCCGGCCTTTAAGGAAGAAGTACGCTCTTTTCTTGATGGTTCACAAGTTGTATCGGTTCGGAAAAATCGCCGGCGAAAGCTGGTTCCACAGAGAAAATGTCTATGAAAATGTCAATAAAAATGTCAATGAGCGAGGCAGAAAATATTTTAAAAATTAAATAATACGTGTTTATAAAGTTGATATAAAAGGGATTAATACAACGCGGTAATTACTGTACTAATTACGATTAAAACTTTAGGCTATAATTATAAAATGTCACATTAAGTTAAAGAAAATATAGAGGTAATGTATTTTGAAATTAAAAAAAAATATTTTTAAGTTATTAATTCAGGAAATGTCTTCTGTATATATATAATAATGTATAATACTTCTTCCTAGTCCAGTTTTATTTTTATTGAATCGATGCGACTTACAGTAGAGTGACCTGGGTTTTCAAACGAGGCGTGAAGAGGCATCTTGCGGGCCGGCATGGCGAGGGTGACTGGTGCAGTGAGCTTCTACCTGACTGTACTAGTCGTCTTCGCGTTTGGACTCCACTTCCACTAACTAGCAAATGGAGTGGAGTCTACCCGAACAATATATATAAAAAAAAAATCGTCACGTAAGGAAAAAGCGTTATGCCTTTCCCCCCTTTCCCCCTATTTCTCTTCTCTTTGTATTTCTACCGTTATTCTTTATTGTATACCGTTTTATTTAATATTATATAAATTTATTTTTGTTGTTATTGTAAATCACATGGTATTCCTAATTTAATCATTCTCTAACGTTGTAGATTTATTACATTGTCTGTTATTTAATATATAATATATTATAGCCAAAGCAACGCTTTCCCACGACACATCTTTACAAACTTTTATTCAAGTTGCAATGTAAGTATGTACGGGTGAAATCATGCAAGTCAATTTAGAAGCAAATATCTTTAAGCGAAATTTTGTGTACAAGTTCAGTTTGGATGACAATGCATGGTTAACTGTGTGACGTCATTCTAAATCCTGCATGGCGGAACGTCCAAGATGGCGGATATGTTTTTTAATTCATTCATATAAATTATGTCAAATGTGAAATTGTCTTATAAGTTAACAGTCAATGTTTTAGTGTAATAGTTTATTTCTTTCTTTATATAATAAAATAATTATAAAGTTTTGTTTTTAAAAAGTTTTTCTTACTTTTAATTTATTTGTTTATAAAACTAATTAAAAGGTAATCTTGACTTGATTAAAAACTCGCTAACATATAGATTCCAAATAAAAATTGAACCTAGATACTATATAATAATTGTTATTAGTTTTTACGACGTCAAGAAAAAGTAAATAAAAAGCGTGCATAAAACAACAAAGTACACGAGTCGTTCCAGTGATGACATGCCTTGTAGCACTCTAGATATGGGCGACCTAGATACCTAGGCCCGTTAATTACCTCGACTCGGTCGTGTCTCCTAGGATGATCTCCGTATATCGTATTTAGGTTATGCAACTACTTTCGTCAATGTAAACATACTGATTTTTTTCTTCACAAGGTTTTCACATTTTAGTTATTAAATCAATATATTTATACATTATGTACATGTATTCATTTAATTGATCTATTTAATTGGCGGTCTTGATGGTAGGACTTGTTCAAACCTGTCTGGGTAGGTATCGTTCACTCATCCGATATTCTACCGCCAAACAGTACTCTGTATTACATACTCATATTTTCTTAAATCTTCGAATATTCACAACAATAAATACAATTAATCACATTGAGAGTAGACCCCATTAAAATATTAATTACAAATTAGTTTTAAGTGTTATCCATACACCAAATTGCCGTTAGCACTTTGCATAATGGATCAGTAGTTTGAAAGATATTATGCAAAGTAAGAAAGTAAAAATATTATGTATCGTGGTAAATAAGGTCGCTAGAGTTTATTATATGATGATAAAAGTAGACGGACGAGCATATGGGTCATCTGATGGTAAGTGGTCACCACTGCCCATAGATAATGCCCAAAATACATATTAACCATTCCTTACGTCGCTAATACGCGACCATCCTTGGGAACTAAGATATTATATCCCTTGTGCCTGTAGTTACACTGGCTCACTCACTTCAAACCGGAACACAATAATACTGAGTACTGTTGTTTGGCGGCAGAATATTTAATGAGTGTGTGGGACCTACCCAGATGTGTTTGCACAAAGCCCTGCCACCAAGTAAAGTGATTATATTAACAATGAAATAAATTACAGGGTAAATAGAAGCTTTTGTTAAGTTTTACGAGTGACGTCGACAACTTTTATGAAGAGGAATACAACAGAGTTGCTTGCACTGTACTTATAAAATAGACTTCCTTTAAGATTCATATTTTATATCCAATGGGACAACAAATAGCAATACTTTGTATTGTTGTGTTGCGGTTTGGTGAGTGAGCCAGTGTAATTACAGGCACAAGGGACATAAAGTTGGTGGCGCATTGGTGATTTAAGGAACGGCGAATATCTCATATTATTACATCAGAGATGCCTTTGGACGGTCGTGATCATTGACCATCAGGTGACACATATCTCTTCTCCTCGGTAGAATCTACTTTCCGAATAGTAGCTTTAAACCTGAATAAATAATATTTTGATGTGATAAAAACAAAATCAAGAGGTCATTACCGATCTAGATACCGAGCCTGATAAGAAATATAATAGGCGTTCTCGTTATTAAAAAATGAACACAGCTGTCTGTAGAAAGAATAAGTAAATCTTATTACTACATCTACAAATCAAACGACGTTTGAAATTACGTAATGCAAACGAAACACTATCTTTCCCGGTTCCTCTTTGATCGTTTGAAAAAACAAACTCGCGAACCATTAGCATTGGTAAACAAGACGAACGATATGTACATGCGAGGAACAGGTAAATGGCATCGAGTATTTGAAAAAAGAATATTGGAGAGATTCTTGATACAATTATACTGCTATTATAATTTTTTTTTTTTTTTTTTATAATTAAAAGTATTTGCTGAGCAAAGGCCTTCTGTCGTATTGATTCATTTTGATCAGTTAATAGTGCCGATATAATTTTTATTACCACACTAAATTTGTGTGCAACGTAACTTTGTAACATTTTGTTGAAACACTCAATACGCAAAAATTATACTTCCGTCGCGTACATGAAAATAAAACGCAAAAAACTAAAAATATACTTGGCTACGTCCCCATCTCTAAGAAAATCCTGAAAATTATTGCTAGTAGACTAGACTGTAGGGTCGTAAATCACTAGTCTATACTGAGGTGAGGGATAAGGGATCGCAACATCGAAATGGCCATCTGAAACAGAGACATTGTTTGTGAAGCTGACTAAATCCGAGTGTTCTTTTTTCGGATTTTACTTCGCGTAAAACTCGTCTACGAGGATCCTAAAATGCATGAGAAAAGGAAAAGAATAATAATGGAAGTTGAATTTGGAGAGTACGCTTATTTGTTTAAGCCAAGATCCGATTAAAAAATAAATATTATTTGCGTTCGATATTTATTGACAAAAAATATCGGTGGGTCACTAATTTATAATGGCCACCTTTCGCGCCTTCAAGATCGGAGATGGACTAAAGGTGTTACAAATTGGAAAGGACCGATAGGCAAGAGGAAAAAAGGAATACCTCGTAAAATATGGGAGGATGAAATCATGCACACAGCGGGACCAAATTGGATGCAAACTGCAAAGTCGAGAGAGGATTGACACAAATTGGAGGAGGCCTTTACCTGCAAAATGGTTCTTGCAGACTAATTCCATTAAAAAAAAACTGATTAAAAATACGAACACTAAATAGTATAAATATTAATATATAGAATTAAGAACTTTATATAATTACCTCTAACTATTAATACTCGAATGTTTTGTGAGTAATACGGGCTTTTTTATTTTACTATTAATTTTTTGCTATTTACCACACAGAGCAACTGATTTAAATATATTACACTTATATAAAATTAGTTGTCGTCTGCAGCTTCGGTCGCGTTTAAGTGATTATTCAGCAAGAGTTAGGAGTAAAAAAGCCCATGTCTTTCTTTGGAATTCAAGATAGTTTCAACCAAATTTATTTAAATTTGTTCGTGTGGTTTGGCCGTGTAAGAGCAACCGAAAGACAGACAGTTACTTTCACTATTTATATATATTACTACTATTACACACATACACTACACAACATACGAATTATATGTTTGTAATAGTAGTAATACTATATATTTATTAATACAATTATTATTGTGATACATATTAATAAATCTAAATCGCAAATAACGAAATACTTACAAAAGCCAAATTATAAACGATAATTATACGATAAACGTGGTTAAATACACAAAGACATATAGTTACTAGTCTTATTACGATAATATTTCGTTCTTTGAGGTATTCGTCCCGGCAGGGAATAATCGTTATTCTTTCTCCTGTTATTATTATTAACATCAGCCCGTTTTCACTGATCAAAGACTCCTTGCAATTCGGATACAGTAGGTTTTATTATTATATCGTTCTTATATATATTTATGTCCTATTAATCCAACTGCGAACGCGTGCATCTTAACCGATGATTGTGGATTTAAACCCAGACAAGCACCACTGATTTTTCATGTGCTTAATTTGTGTTTATAATTCATCTTATGCTCGGCGGTTAACGAAAATATCGTGAGGAAAACAGCATGTGTCTTTTTTCAACGAAATTGTTTGTGTATCCACCAACTGGAGCAGCGTGGTCTAAAGAGCTCGACACCTTCTCCTCAAAGGGAAAGGACAAGGTCTCCTTAGCCCAGCAGTGGGAAATTCACAGGCTGTTACTATAATCTAACAGAGTATCAATATTACAAGATTATTTTTTCTATTTGTAATGTGTATCACATATCAAATGAATGAATGATTCGATAGACGAACAAATGTGCTGTGGTATATTGGTTTAAACGCGTCAAATTTAGCCGAAGATCTCGAGTTCGAATACGTCTAAATATTGCTGAGATTTCAAGTGTTGAATTTGTTTTTGTAAAAAAATATTGCCTTAGCGCTGAAGGATATAACTTTTTTGTATCTGAACCATTCTTAACAATTCTGACTGCATGGTGAATTAAGCTCCAAAACCTCCCTGTACGATGAGAGGAGGTATTTTCCTAGCATTGACATATTAATTATAGTGACCATTACTGGTGGGGCAACATATACGATTTTACAACAGACGCTTATAATGCCAAATCAAAAAAATTATAATTATTAACTTATGTGTAAAAGGTCATTATACAATTAGTGAGTTCATTGTTGATAGCACATTTTGGAAACGAAACGATCGCATCTAATATAGTATGTCAGCAATCACAAATTTACAAAGAAAATAATAGCCGCTGTCTTTCTTCCGTCGGTTCTTCTCAGGTCAGAGTATTTTATGTTACAAACCAGTGGCTATTTTTAATTTGACAATCAATAAGTAACTGTAAGGCTTCTTATATTGAATACATATTCAATATTGAAAACAGGATATTGATTTGATTTGGACATAAAACAAAGGTTTGACATAATACAATAAATTATGTCTTTCCTATACTATTCTATAAATATTTATTCAAACTTGACATTCAATATGTACCGATCTGGTTTAAAAATGTGTTGGTGGTGAAACTGGTGTGGAAATATACCGAGTTTGTATATATTTTGAAACCCATAAACGTAAAGATTTGTTAAAATCTCAATAATATGACCCATTAATAATTTATATAAAAATTATGTAATATATTTATGTTACTTGAAAATCTGACACATTTAAGTCTAGACTCAAAGAGGGAAGCGTTGCTCGTGTATTAGGCTACACAATTTCCTTTCGCCTCTATTCAGTAAAGATTGCTATGAGCAAGTCCTGACGGCGTGGAATTCATTATCTAGGTTCCAGTTTAATTAAATAATGGATTCGGGGTATGCTAAGCATTTAATTTAATAATCTATACAAAAACGATATATTTTTTAAAATCATTCTTCCAAAATGGGGTCATTTTATAAATGCATACTGAATTAAATTAAGCTATACAAGATGAAAATTAAATGTGTATCTTATTTAAAATTATAAATTGTTTATACAAAGAACTGCACAGGCCTACTGAATAAATCTCGTAAGTTTAAATCGAAGACTGCGAGTTCAATCCCGCGCAAAAACCCCAAAATTTTCCTAATTTAAAACATTTATGTCGAATAAAAATATCACTTCTGTACCAAAATGCAATGAAGCAAAGTGGTTGAAAAGTTTCTGTTTTCTCTTATTACTAATAAGGCAATAAATCGTTCTTTACTAAGCAGTGTATACATTTGCAAGTGGCTTCTTTGTACTCATACTATGCGATATTACATACTATATATCATAGGCTATGTTCTCGAGTTAATAATGAAAATGTTTTGTCATGTTTAAATATACTGGCTTAGCGTTTACACGTGAATTTCATATTACACTGTTGCTTGGATGGTGAATACGAGTAGGCGGTGTATTGATGAGCTGAAAGTGCTTATATTTATTAATAATAACAAGTATTTGGATGGTCTTATGCTAAATAATTTATAGGATGTTTTAGCGAACAAAATATTCTATATATTTATTTATTAACTATGGAAATTCTTAATTACGTAAATAAAAATATCTAATAGTAATAGAATTTGGCAGTATTTAATAAAATTTAATTCCAGCTTAACTTCGAATTTACCAATTTATCTCTAGTCTGAATTATCATTGGTCGGTAGCAGTCGATGACGTCAGAGACGACCAATGAGCGTTTAGTATTAAGACAAATTAATTCATCTGAATTGGTTATTATTTTTTTAAGCTGACATTTAATATACGAGGTAGTGCTGTCAACAGTAGCAAAAGTATGAGCAAATTTCAACGCAATTGGTTAAGTGACAATGGTTTAAAAGACTTTTACGAGATTTGATACACACATTCTCCTCGTAACAGGTGCTGTTAAATAAATACAAGCGTGAAAAAAGTTCCTCAATTCAATCAACTCTGAATTGAACATAAATAATATAAGTTATATAAAATAAAATAATTGTTTTGCTTATTTGATTTGTTCGTTACGAACGTTTTATCAAGTCTGGAAACATGTAATTGGTATATATATATATAATACATACAGTATAATTTCGAAGTTATATAACTTCTTATGGGGGGGTAAGCTGTTTCGTTACGTAACGCGTTACGGCGCCAGTCTGCATGGCTTCCCTTTCTTTTACGCACACGGCGATTAGTTTAAGTTATCACTTCTGTCGGGCGTCCCAAGACACATTCACGCGAATTTTTTTTAATCAGAATTCAAAATAATTGTACCCCTTCGCACATTTATTTTACAACCAGTCCTCTGCCCAAACGTAGCCTGGAAGAGATCATTGATTTAGCTAATTCCACCTGTTGTACCTCATGCAACTTTTGTTAATCCAATTGTTAAAACTGGTCGGTAACCAATAAAAAATAAATAATAGTCCTAAGTATTGCTATTAGTGAGTAGCATATATTGTGGTGTCTAACCAGGTGGGCTTGCACAAAGTAACATGTATGATAGAGTTTATGTAATATAAAATAATATTGAAAACATATATTTTTTTATTTACAATATCCTTTTTTTACATTTTTCTTTTATACTTTTTGGCGTTTTTATATTTTATTATTTTTACTTAAAATATATTACTAGCATACTTTACAATTACTAATTATTTTTTCGCATGACAACTATAGTACCAAGGCAATATCCCTAACGCAAGTGTCTACAATAATTGGAAATGCATACGAGACTAATATTCTACGAAAAACCGGCGCACGCGCGGCGCGGTTGTCTTTGTCTGTGTTAACCAATTGTCAAAATAAAGAAATAGTATTAAAATCTGAGTGTCAACTTTTACTTTAAATGGCTTTACTTTAAATAGTTTGTTAAATGACGATTCAAAAGTGCTTGTAAAAGCCTACTTGAATAAAGAGTATTTTGATTTTTTGACTATGCCAAAAAAGATCAGTGTGTTAATATTAAACCGTATACCAAATCCGTACTACTTACTCATCATAATATATTCTAACGCCAAATTATAATGCTTAATATTGTTGTGTTCCGGTTTGAAGAGTGACCCAATGACCCAGGGTAACAGCGCCCGATCTCTATGGGCAATGGTGACCACATATCATCAGATGGCTCATTCACCCGTCTGCCTATATATATCATAAAAAATAGTATATTCATTCACAATAAAATTTATATTACAAATAATTATAACTTTCAATTTGAAATGAAACGTGTTCAAATAAAAATAAATTGAAAATATACAATTTTAAATTCAATACGGTAGCCGTTATTGAAGTATAAGCAATTCTCAAATACACTAGAGATCTAGAAAGAGGCCAAAACTCAGATAGAGCGAGACAATATTCTTACAAATGAATTTTCTGTGTTCACTCCATACTGTGGAGGAAGCATCTATTTTATATTACGTACGGGTGTTTTTGAGACTTGATTTTTATTATATTATATTGACAGCAATTGATTTTGAGGCAATAATCTATATATATATATAATAATAATAACAATAATAAATAAATATTGGACAACATCACATACATTACTCTGATCCCAATGTAAGTAGCTAAAGCACTTGTGTTATGGAAATCAGAAGTAACGACGGTACCACAGACACCCAGACCCAAGACAACATAGAAAACTAATGAACTTTTTTCTACATCGACTCGGCCGGGAATCGAACCCGGGACCTCAGAGTGGCGTACCCATGAAAACCGGTGTACACACTACTCGACCACGGAGGTCGCCAAAATATATAAACAATATACAACAACAACACTTACACTACAAACTTATAAGTTGCCTCCACTAAGAACGGATTTAACGAATCTTCATCCCTAAAGGGGAAAATGATTTTTATGACGCGCGACCAGGTTGACTTAAAAATTGCAATATGATGAAGTTTCTCACTAAACAGCTCACTGAGTGCCAAGTCGCTCGAAATATAACTTCACACCTTATCGTATTTTATAAGTTTAATTTGTTACATATTTTAGATGTGAATGTTTAAATTTGTAAATTTTCCAGTGATGCTGAACAAAGAAGAAATTACTTTATATATTTATAATTTTATTATTAATAAGTAGATTATTATTATTTTCTGTAATGAATTATTTCATAGCAATTAAATACTATTTTTAATTACACCGAAGGTATAGAACTTTTCACAAAATAATTATTCAATAAATAATTATTATTAAGATCAAAACACGTAAAAGACTACATTAGTGAAGTCAATAGATTTTAAAGGATAAACATGAACATTTAAAAATTAGGTTAAAGTGATTAATCACTGATCAATGATATCTTGATCACAGCTTATGCAACAAGAAACGAGTGGTGAAAACACATAAACCTTAACAGAAAATTATTGGTTCCAATTATGAAAATACATAATTGATGAAAATGTTATGATGAATGATGAATTAATTAACTATATACATTAAATATGAAATAAATAGTTCAAGGCAAATGGGACATCTGATGGTAACATTTCTTACATCACCACATGTGCCGTCAACCTTGGGAACTAAGATGTTATGGCCCGTGTGCCTGTAACTACAGTGGGTCACTCACCCTTAAAACTGGAATAGAACGTTACTAAGTATTGCTGCTTGGTGGGAGAATATATAATGAGTGGGGCATACCTACCCGGACGGGCTTGTGCAAAGACCGATCACCAAGTAAAACACCAACTCAACACACACGTGCAAGTGAAGCAGTATTAGCAGATTTGAACGAATCATCTTCAGTCGAGACCAACATTTTTTATCCGATGAGTGTGCGCTCAAATATGTAAAATTGTGTTAATCCGTTTTAATATGCGGTGTTGAAGGGAGTCACGAGGGAAAATGTCGAATCAGGCAAACTAAGCAAATATTCATCTTTTATTCTATGCTAGATACCCCATCCGGATCGTTTTGGGTATTATTTACAAAGGTTATTTATATTTAAAGTAATTACTAAAATACTCTTTTCAGTAACAGACACTTGCAGATTTTTTAAATTAAATAGCATACTACTGCTCATTTATATTTATTAAATCTTGAAGGAGAAAGTGCCTAGTAATTTAACGTGATAAGCGTAAAGGGATGGAGGAGAGGAGGACGACCTAAGAAAACATGGATGGAGTGTGTGAGTAGGGAAATGAGAGAGATGGATGTTAGCGATAAGATGAATAGAGGAGAATGGAAAGACATGTAACGCCACCAAATATAATAGGACACGGATAGGATAAAGAAAGAATTTTACAAAATGGTAGAGTTTTGTGCAAGCCCCCCTTTATTTGGGTACCAAGTACCCAGTCTTCAGGCATTACATATTATGTACATATGTTCCATTTTGAAGTTTGTGTGATACCGTTTTCACAGGTACTAGGCACATAGCATCTTAGTTCTCAAAGTTGGTAGGACATTGGCGATGTATAGAATCGATTATATTTCTTAGAATGCTCTATGGCTGGCGATGACCATTTACAATCATATCAGCCTATTGAAAATAAAAAAGTAAATGATTTAACATATACTTATGAACCATATTTACCATTTTTTTTTATGGCATTGGTTGGCGGACGAGCATATGGGCCACCTGATACGAAGTGGTCACCACCGCCCATAGACAAAGGCGCTGTAAGAAATATTAACCATTCCTTACATCACCTATGCGCCATAACCTTGGGAACTAAGATGTTATGTCCCTTGTGCCTGTGATTACACTGGCTCACTCACCCTTCTAACCGGAACACAACAATACAGTGTACTGTTATTTGGCGGTAGAATATCTGATGAGTGGGTGGTACCTACCCAGACGAGCTTGCACAAAGCCCTACCACCAAGTTATAAAATATAAAAAACCACCACCACCACCACCATATATAAAAAAGAAATTTAATAAGTATTATAACAGAAAAAATAATTAAAACAACACTCGAAATTCAAACTATATGAACAAATTGATCCAAATAGGTAAATAACTCTCAATCTATCAACCAAGAGTTCGACACTAACAAACACACAAATACTGCACATCATCTTCATTAAAAGTACTACCGTGTTTGGCAAATTATATTGTTCCTTCAGCGATGAAAATGGTTATGTAAGAAGTAAGGGACCATATTAAGGTATAAATATTTGAAAATCCCAGCCTCCTAGCAAAGAATCAATATATTATTTTTCGTTAAAAGTTCCGTTGAAGTCTGAATAGGTTTTCTTTAAAGATTTTGTGTTGCAGTTTAATGCTTTTATAGTCACTCAGGCATTTTATAGCTGGCCTTTATATATTTAAGAAAGATTTTTATTAAATATAATATCTTTTGCAAGTTCACAATTTTTTCACCGTTTATTGTGGCTTAAAATACTTTAAATCAATTAAAATTTAAAACTAGTAAATGATCATTCAAATCGAGTTCCTATCAAAAATACAAAATTACGCTGAGGCGTTATACTTAACGACGGCAAAAGCAAAATCTACAAACAGTTTAGAAATGGAAATACAAACCTTGAAGAGGCATCAAGTATCTTCTTGTCTAATTTGTAATTTTTTTATTTAGTTTGAGAAATAAAAATTCGACATAAAAACATTGTACTCAAACTCGACATGCCTGTTAAAAGAATAACTAAGATAATTCTCGTGTGTTCAGCGCAGTCATAGATTATTTCAGCAAAAATATTTTTCAATAAACTAAACTTGCTTTGTTTATTTTGCTTAAATGCATCAACTAATCTTTGTTATAAATTGTAATTTCAATCTTAGATATTACAAACTACAAGACTCAGGTCTCACAGGCTTACGAGATTAATACTTCGAGCTTTGAACTGAACTTGTTACAGTCAAGCGAGTGGTTTAAAATCTTCTTATGGAAGTAAAAACAACCTTACGTTTTTTTTATATTCTGTGCAATATCATTATTTAAGATAATTCAGTGAACTAACAAGAAATAATTAAAATTTGACTTCTCAGCCAATTCTCAGATCATAATAACAATACAAAAAATATCCAAACAAAATCTGTACTTCAATATAACTTATTTACTTACCAGATATCCACGTTCCATTCCACCGGACGGGTACCAGTTCATCTGTCAGTAAGTCTTGTATCTTCAGCCGTCTGCCTTTCACTCTTGGCCCCTCATCCGGTGGTGTTAAGAGCACCACCGATGTGACTATCAGCGCAAGAACGGCCACAATAACCAGCAGCGCGATGAGAATACCCCGCCAGTTTCGTTGGTTGGGACTACCTACCACCAGCTTCTGGAACAAGGATGCTCAGATCAAATATTGTACGATTTCCTTAATTATGTCTTATTGAACTAACACATTTGCAATTCTCATAGAAGACTACACAGAAGAATATTAGTGCACGTGTGTGTGTACAAACACAAGTATATTCTATAATCACTCTTGTAATCCGATGGGACGGAAAATCTGACACGACCGGAAAATAATCAGGCACAGGGCCGACTATCGACGTGATTCCCGATTGTAAGCCCTGCTTTATGATTCCGAGCTACTGAGAATATTTCTATAGCCAAACCCAATATAGGCTTACCCAGAGGCTTGATCTTGGTTTTCGCCCATACTTCATGGTTTGCGCCCTCATAAATTAACGAGTTAGTAAAAATAGCTTAATACAAAATAAGTATTATGTAATAATTATTTTTTCAAAACTCTAATTAAGCATATTGATAATCCGAAGTTAAGAAGCAGACTTAGATTACTCCTTTATAGAGTATCGCACTACAGAAGAACAAAAACGAATCAACTTTATTGTTTCGATGTGTGTGACAGCTGTGCTTGACACTCGCCAAACGTCACCCTACTTTACCAGTGTGCGTGTACTTAGTGGGTAACTGTTGGCCACAATTTTTTTTTCGACGCTTTTCCACCTACGACAGTATATTTAAGCATATAAATGATCAAAAAAAGCAGAAACTAAATATTTCGAGTAAAAGTCAGTTCCAACAAGAAAAAAGTGGTTAAATAAAGTCTGTCAAGATAAACTCGTCCACGAGGATTTGTTCGTACAATTGCGAACGACTACAGTTTTATCTTAATGTAATGTACTTATGTAATATAGTTTCCTCGTGTTTGTCCAAGCGGAAATAACTTTTAGCCAATACAAATTTAGAAAGTAATTGTCAGCACGATCCGGTGTAAACCGGTTCTAATAAATCCATACATGTCGAGTTCACGGCGGATATGCAGGAAACTGCCTATCTATCATGACCCGTAACAATGCTTGACTGTATGGCGTTATAAATCGATTTAAGCGTAACAAGATAAATGGTCGTTTTAACCGAACGGGATGCAAGGAGCAGAGATTTCAATATTTATATAAGTTAGTAAAGTATTGATATTTTTAGCCTTCATAAAATTCAAAAAATTTAACATTTCAGCTGTTTTGTACGTATCGTCGATAGCAAAACGTTTTTGACGATTCTAACAAAATTTTTTATTGAATAGCTCGAAGATTGAAAATTTAATTTTGTAAAATAAATTGCACCCCGTATGGGTGCAATTTATTTTACAAATTTTTAATATTATTTTTATAACAAAGGTTTAATTAAACTTAAGAAATAAGGTTGGACAAATAGTGCATTCATCATTCTTTTTGTATATATATATATATATATATATATATTATCATCATTAGTTGTGAATTTATACTTTTTTTTTTTATTAAAAGTGCTACGTTTAAAAAAAACGACCCGTAATGGTGAAATTAGTATGACACTATTATTATTTAAAAATAATATATACACTATAGAGGTCGCGGGTTGAATAACGAACACACATAATAGATATACAACCAATGTGCGAGACATATTAAACATTGAAATATTAGACCGAAATTATCGTCTTAGGAGCCTAAAGTTATCAAACATAAGGCTAAAATTTTACTTGCGTTTTTAAAAGACATAAAAAGTAATTACTTTAATTTCACTCGGATAAAAGCTGTCTCACGAGGACCCAGTAAATCTTAACAGATGATTGCGGGCTTACATTCGGGTGAGAACTGTTTAACTTTGATTTGTTTAATTTGTTTTTATAATCCATATTGTTTTCAATGGTGGCATTGTATGGAAGCATCTATCCGGGTGGGTATCACCCAATCATCAGATTCATTATGTTTCAGTTTGATGGTGAGTAAACCAGTGTAACAAGGGATATAACATCTTAACACCTAGAGTTGATGGCGTATTGCTTATCTAAGGAGTGGTTATTATTTCTTAATGTCAATGTCTATAAGTAAGGTAGGTGGTGATCACTTACAATCAGGTGGTACCCATTTGTTCGTCCGCTTAAATGTATTATAAAAAAAGGGTAAAATAAAAGATGACGATGTGTTTCCCCACCTACATTGGAGCAGCGCGATGGAATATCATTTTCTCACTCTCACGAGAAGAGGTCGTAAATTCGTTTTATTCACTTATACTTTTGAAAGTTATTCTATATATTGTTACACACAATCAGACTCACGTAATAAAACGCGATAACGCCTAATAACAACCAGAATATGACATTTCCAAGTATTCGAACATGGCCGTATCTGAATATGACACCCCAAAGGCTATTCCGCTTCTAAACTCAACCATTACCCGACATTAAGGTTGTTTCGCGATAACGATACGCACAAAATCTTAGACCGCCAACATACCGAACGACGCCTATTTAAAACTGGAATAATAGCCTGTTGATTTAAACGCACTTATGCTATTGTTATTGGACATAAAATGAGGTTTGATATAAAAAAATAAATTAAAATAAAATCATAAAAATAAGTTGAAGAATATTTAAAATTGGAAGACAGTTTGTGAATGGATTCACTTTATCGAAAGAAGACGGTGGGACTTTCCATTACTTTCCTCTAACGGCCAGTAGCACTGTAACAGGTTACACAACCCTACCCTTTGATACAAAGTTGTGCAGTTTGGCGGTAGAATATACAGTGAGTATTTATTCCAAGTTTTTTATTCGCGTCAAATGACATTGTTAAACACTGAAAATGAATCTTGATCTGTAACATACATATATGTAATCTACATTCTGGATCTTTGATGTAAAACGTCGTTTCTTTGTCTTTGTAGACCCAGTAGCGTTTATACTTATTTGAATATTTGTGTCGGAAAACGCGCAACTGGACAAAGGGAAGATTATAAGGCAAAAAAGAAGACCTAATTGAATTTAGAATCACAATGATAAATCTTAAGTTGCTGCGTATCTTATGCCAGTAATAACAAAGTGCTTGTGAGCGTAATAATCCTACATTTGAAATACTATGATAACACCCCTTGGCAATAAATATCATGAAAGTAAGTTTGCTTATAGATTTATTCACTCACGAAGGCGCGCCCCTCCACTCTAAGTTCTGAGTGCATGAGATCACACAAAAGAAACTATACAAATAGATGATAGATGTATTTGTTAATGCATGTCTTGGTAGCATGATATAGATGTCATAACATATCTACCAATTAAACAAATACAATAATAACATGACAAGTTACAATTCAAAATTTAAATTAATCGAAATCATTAATATTTCTTTTAGTCTGTGGTCTTCCTTATATGTCCTATACTCGCAAACTTTACGCGTTGTAATTTCAGAGGATACTTTGCATCTTGTATATTCCTTACAGCTAGTTTAACAGGCAATTTATTTTTATTGAATTTATGTAAGTACTTGAGCCTTATTTTTATACATTTTGCAATACACGAGGCGGTATTTTTAGATGTTACACGTGTTTCTTGTATATTATGATGGTGATAATTAATAGCCTTTCATTCAGTTTTGGTAGCTCTTCTTTTATTTAATCAGCTGTGTGCTGTTTTTTTTTAAAAGAAACATTTTATAATCGAATCTATAAATATATAAATATTGGACAACATCACATACATTACTCTGATACCAATTTAAGTAGCTAAAGCGCTTGCATTATTTATTTATTTATTTATTTAATGGAAACAAACAGTACATAATAATTTTTATACATATCAAAAATATTGACAAATCATTACCAAAAATAGTTTCCAATGATTAATAACTAACACATAACAGGCGTAGATGCATAGTATAACGGAAAAAATTAACGATCAATCAGAGATTACAGGTACAAAAGACCTGGACCTCGTTATGGAAAATCAGAAGTAACGACGGTACCACAAACACCCAGAGACGGCTACAAGAAACGTCCATCTTAAGTTAATATTATGGTTAAAATAGCTGGTAAACATCATTTCGTTTTCATGAGCTTAATATGTGATTGTTATTCATACCATGTGACGTAGCTAAATCTATCTATATTGTATTAGATTATGATACGTGTATTCATCAATCTTCATTGAATCCACATGGCCCCTGTATGTGCCCTATGTCTCGCAAGAGGGAAATTTAAGAGCTGTTATTTATTTATTTTTAGCCTGACATGATTAATTAAGAAGTTTTAAAGATGTTATTTTGATGTATAGCAAACTAAATTCCGCCCACAGGTAAAGACCCGGATGCAGATTTAAGCATTAGCATTAGCAGCCTGTAAATTTTCCCACTGCTGGGCTAAAGGCCTCCTCTCCCTTTGAGGAGAAGGTTTGGAGCATATTCCACCACGCTGCTCCAATGCGGGTTGGCGGAATACACATGTGGCAGAATTTCGTTGAAATTAGACACATGCAGGTTTCCTTACGATGTTTTCCTTCACCGCCGAACACGAGATGAATTATAAACACAAATTAAGCACATGGAAATTCAGTGGTGCCTGCCTGGATTTGAACCTGAAATCATCGGTTAAGATGCACGCGTTCTAACCACTGGGCCATCTCGGCTCATTTAAGCACTCTTCATAATCTGTACACTGGTGTATATGCAAAGTTCCATGATTATCGGTTGAACACTTGAAACATTTTTTTTTTATATTAATAGCCTATAAATTTCCCACTGCTGGGCTAAGGCCTCCTCCCTTTAAGGAGAAGGTTTGGAGCATATTCCACCACGCTGCTCCAATGCGGGTTGGTGAAATACACATGTGGCAGAATTTCGTTGAATTTAGACACATGAAAAGAGTAACAAAAAATAGATATCTTTCGCTTTTATCGCTTTTTAGGATTATACAGCTATGTTACAATAATGCGTTACATAATAGTACGTTATATGAGGCGGCCATTAAGGGCAACCCTTGAAGCCATAGATCATTTGACACAAAACCTATTATTGCAGGGTCATGATGGCGAAATTAGGAGTTTGACGCGTATTCAAATACTAGTTGTTAGTAGTTGTCGCCTGCTGCACAACTAAAGGAGGAAGGATTAACGGTATTAAAAAGCTTAATATATATCTTAGGACGATTCCGCGTCGATTGGGGATTATCATATCATATATAATAGGATTATATGTTAGACTTCTTATAAGGTAATGAGATAACATAACATACGTATTTATACTTACATATATTTTTTTACTTGAAATAGCTTACTGGGCTAGGTGGAACTCTTAATTGAAACAGTACATTGAACTTCAATGACATCGCCAATACCGCCAACCTTGGCAACTAAGATATTAAGTCCCTTGTACATTAGCTCACTCACACACTCACACTTCAAACTTATACACAATAGTATTTCTGTTAGGGGGTAGAATTTAGTTGGTGGTAACTGCCGGTGTACCAAGCTACAATTACAAATCATAATATCATATCTTTTTAAGAGATATGCGCCAATGATGCCACGTTAATCCTTTTCCAAATTGCATTTATTTGATGACCCTAATTATCTTCGAAATTATTAATATAAGTGTATATTTTAACAACTTATAAGACATACGGTTTACATAACCAACATATGCGTTAGTAATCTATATACGTGATATTAAAACATAATATTTCATACAAAATATATATGTGTTAAAAAAGCCTGAAAATGTCCCAATATTGAGCTAAGACTTCCTTTGAGGAGGTGGTTTGGATCTTAATTCACCACGCCGCCCCAATTCAGATGTGGTGCACTGAGCAGAGCAGAAAACAACAATAAGTATAGCTGCTTAGCAAAAGAATACCTGATGAGAGGGTGGTACCCACCACGGCCTTGCACAAAGCCCTACCATCAAGTAAACTTTCGTCAACAACGTCGATTATTCATACAAAATTGTTCCTTGTGTCAGAACCAAATTACCAAAGGGTTGGTACGGTAATTGATCATACGCGGCATAAAACCGAATATTACATAAACGTGACGTTGCGAAATACAACGACGTTATATTTCAATTTCCTTGAAAGGACCTTAATGTCCTTGAACGCGTAATCACTTCTGTGTGTACTCTGTTACATAGACGTACATACATGTTGCCATCATAACCCATCTGGCAGATAGGATATAAATCCATGAATAAATAAAAATAATGAAGAATTTTGTGAACAAAAAAAAAATACCATGAACTATATAGTAGACGTACGGCGGTGGAGGTGAGATCATGATGGCATATGACAGCGTCATGCAGTTTGCCGTCACGTCATACGTTTCGGTCTTTCCCTCAAACCGCTCCAATAGATTTTTTACATCAAAACAGAATATATATAACGTGGCGAGATTACTTTGATTGTTGATTTGGATAATTAATGAATTGTTGGAATAATGTTTGATGGCTGATTTACTTTTAAGAGCGGGTCACCCCGAATGGAGTTGTAAGTGTCATGGCAACGCGAGTCGTTATGTTTCGACAAGCTACTCGAATGCGATGGTTGCTTGCAAACCCATTTGCTCTTAATCGAGATGAATTATTGTAATACTTTGATATTATTATGATTCTTCCAAATGTCGGATCGATCCCCGAACCCAACTGTTCGGCATCCTGCTCACTGTTTACAGTCGAAAGCGATAATTTACCATTAATTAGCAATTGACTCGACTATCATCCTAAAATTTAAGATAAATAATAAAATACACTATAATTACAGACCACGAATCGTATTATATAATCAACATCAATCACTAATGTTTTGTTTCGACGTAATAACCACAGAATTATTCAATCATAAATATTCCTGACCTTAATCACCCCAAATGGCAGCTCAAATAACTGTTTTTGTCGTTTAAATGATCAATAGTTTGATGGAGAAATTTTCGGATTAATTAATTTCGTTATAAAATTCAACGTCTATCGAAAATAGTGCATTATTATACAATGAATCTCAATTACGATCGTATATGAACGTTAATATTCACTTCAAATAGCTGATTACTAATTAAACCTAAATGAGATAATGATAATAGAACAGTTCAAATTATTAATTTATTTATCTATTATTCGTAATCTTACTGCCGTGTCTATATACGAGTAAATAGACTTCCTCGTTGCTAAAAATAAGGCTGTGGATGGCCTGAGGTCCTGGTTTTCCCTAGGTTGGACTGATAAAATATTATTCAGTTTTTCTATGAAAAAATTCTTAGTAACAACCAGGAGGCTGGAATTGGGTTCAGTCCGATGACTCGGTAGGCATGTAAAGCCGTTGGTCCTGCACATGAACTCATGAACTCTTTCAGGTTGTGTTGGATTTGCCGTCCCATCGGATTATTAGAGAGAGCGAATAGATAGTGCACCTGTGTTTGCGTACACGCTTATGCACTATAATATGTCCTGCGTTTTTAGCTGGTCTCCCTTGAGATTAGGTCAGGACGACATCATCAACAGACAAATAGATAAACATAAAACAGTATCCTATTTCTCTTCTGTTTGTCGACCGTCTTTTATTTTAACTGTTTGATACATATTATGAAAATACTTAAATAACTGTTAGAAACGTGCAAATTATATATATACATATATATTTTGTTAAACATCATAAGCTATTTTGGTCGACTTCTACCACTGTGCAAAAATTCATAATATGAAATTAAACAAAAAAAATCTCTGTTTTGCTTAAAATATTCGAGTAAATTCGATGACCTTCTCATAATACAAACTCATATGAACATGCTTTCAAATTATATGCAACAAAATTAATTATACTTTGTGTTTAAATACCTTCGCTAATTTTTCAATGACCGAGCATCCACACGCTTAAGCTTAAACTAAATGCTTGAATGCATAAAGGAACTCGGTGAAATGTTTTTGCAATATCATTTGCACTTTTGGCACTATTCCTTTTAGACAAACCAGCCTATTTAAGTAAGGCTCACTAAAATGTCCGTTCCGTTTTCGTATAAGTTGAATTCATACGAAGATACATACCTCCCATTTAATTATATTAAAATTGAAATTGTCAAAAATATTTCTTAGCTTATTCTTACGTTAAAAAATAAACCTATATTCCAAAGCCGTCTCCGCCGTTTAAGTTGTGCGTTGATATCAAAATACTAACGAGACAAAATTAAAATCAAATATTGATGAGCTAATCTAATCGCTTACAGTATGCCATCGAAAAATTGTCCCGCTTCGATAGAATATCGTTTTTCTAAATTATTACATGTAATGTCGTACAAATAACTTTATTGGTTTATGTGCATATATCGGTATAGCTGCCAATCAGCAAGTTTTTTCCAATAACTTAAACAATCTTCGTTACATTTCACACAAGTCACACAAAATGATAATGAATCCTTTATACAAAACTTCGTCAAATGGTGAAAAACGTAGGAAAATCTATTCGCGGTGACAACATTCGAGGGCACGTTATTCGATAATCTTTATATTTTATATGAAACATGTATTGGCGCGCCTTGGGTTATTTATTATATTTATTGCCGTGACGGCAAATGGCAGGGCGCTCTTATGCCACCTTATCCCCTATCCGCCGCCGCTTTCTACGCCCTTAAGTGTGACTGGCGTTAAAAATACTTCGTTGCTGTATGTTGTTAAAATAATAAAACGAAACACGATGTCTTATTTATTTTCTCTATATTGATTTATGGTTATCATTAATTATAAATACATTTTCGTTACGTCTGCCGGACATTTATATTTTTAAGTTAATCTCTCTTCTGATTAAACATAACATTACAATTGTAAGCCTCTTTGCAGATAGAATTATTTTGAGTGAGAATAAAAAACGGAAAAGCTTTTTATATGTCTTAATATATAAATTACATAATATCCTTCTCATATATAACGAACATAATAATTTTATTATGACGCAATTTACAAGTTTAAATATATCAATAAGTAAGCCAACGTTACGTAAATATTTCAATTGACATCCTTTCATAAAGATAATTTTAATATTGTTTATCGTGTAATACTATTTAAAACATATAAAATGCTCGTTATGTTAACGTTCCGGAAGGCACCTGTGGCTGTCGAACGGGGTTAGTGGAATGATGTCATAAAATACATTTAGGGTGCTTTACAAAAATAGTAAAACTCGATGTCGGCCAAGTGTATTTACAGAGAGGGATTTTTCGTGTATGTAATGTTATAAGATTTGAAAGAAATATCTAAATTCAATATTTAAATATAACTTATTATATTCAATATAATCTATTAAAATATTTCTAATAGTATAAAACAAAGTCACAATTATTCTCGTTCTATATTAACGCTAATTTCTTCGTAAATACTTGACGGATTTCGATAAAGTTTTCACTAATAGAAAGAGATAGACGATAGACGAGAAAGGTTTCAATAGACAGCTATGACGAAGTTTTATCTAAAAACAAATATTGTACACTTATATGGCTAACGCTGGTTATCTCTTAGAAGATACATCCAATAATGTTCTAGAAAATTGTAGCACTTAAAAAACCCACAGAAAAGTCCGCAGTACCATGGGTCTATCGTCTATGGTACACTCGTAATAACTAATTTTATCTATTACAGATTAATAAATAACTATTTGTGAAAATATTTATATATAATAATTATTATATTATTTATACGAACTTGGTCGTAGGGCTTTTGCAAGCACGTCTGGGTAGGTACCACCCACTCATCAGATATTCTACCGCCAAACAGTAGTACTCATTATTATTGTATAAGCACAAGGGACATAGCATCTTATCTCCCAAGGTTGGTGGCAATATTCGATGTAAGGAACGGTTAAAATTTATTTCAGCTCCTTTTTTTATTGTCTTTTGTGTGGTGGTGACCACTAACTAGTTGGTGGCTGGTCGTTACTCGTTCGCTCGTTTATATCATAAAAAAGAAGATATCAACGATTCCAAATTACGCGTAGAATGAACTATTTACGGGGACAATTTAATAAATAATTGTTATAAAATAAAATACCTAATTAATATTACAGTAATGATTGATGTTAAATGTCTTATTAAGTTTAAGTATTTGCTAAATTTATGTAAAGGTAAATAAATGTAAAATTAACTACGCGATCACCATCTCTCGTAAACAATTAAACATTGGCACCGCAAGAAATATTAACCAAGCATAGTATCCAAGATGTCATGTACCTTTTGTCAGTAAATACATGCTTTACAAAGAGTCTCTTTTTTTTAATGACGATATACTTAAAATAATAACATAAGACAATTATAGCGTGATTAAAAGAACTATTAACGCCATCTATTAACAACAAATTGAAGTAACTGTTTTATTAACAAACATATGTGTGACTGTATGTATGGATTTGTCTATTAATATTCATTTTAATTATTTTCCAATTAAGGTTTTATTGAGCCAACGATTCAAGGAACTTGAGCGTAATAAATGTACCTTTTCTTGATATAATGTTTGTGTTTTTAATTTCATTTTATAAGCATTCATTTCTTTGTTTGTTCAAAGCTAATAATTTGTTTGTGTTTTATATTACTTTTATTGGTGTCTTCTAACACTTAATGAACATTTGATTAGGTTTTATTACAGTTTAAAATGTAAATAAAAAGTATTTTTTTTTATGGAATTACAAGAAATTAATATATACTTCTATGACATCAAAGGTTGTTACGGAATAATTACAAGAAGCTATCGGTATGATGTTCAAGATTCCAGCAGCGTCTTTTTTAAGACGTTTGGACCTGGGTTTGAAGTCTCTCCTGTCGTATTGATGTTTCACGGATTATGAACATAAAGTGGACCTGTAGTTGATCATACAATTGTGCTTTATAATATCCCATGCACAGTTGACCATGAAAGATTAGTCGTGTAAATCACCTTTCAGGAGAACATAGATATAATGGTATAACCTATAAGATTAGGTACTACTTACTCGAGATTAGTATTACAATCAAATGTATATTATATGTATAATGTATATTAATGTCGATTAATATCTCCTTTATAAGAAACTCAACAGCTAAGCTTCAAAGGATCACATCGAGGCTGTTATAAAAACAGCCTCACGTAAACTCGGAGTCCTGAACAAGGTGCGGCGTTTTTTCACGCCTGCTCAACTGCTCCTGCTGTATAAAACACAGGTACGGTCCTGCGTTGAATATTGCTCGCACCTCTGGGATGGCTCCGCTAAGTACCTACTGGAGGCCTTGGATCGGTTGCAGCGACGTGCGGTTCGCATTATTGGCGATGTAAAGGTCACCAACACCCTCGAGCCTTTACAATTGCGTCGAGAGATAGCGGCACTCAGCGCTTTCTATCGAATGTGTCACGGCGAGTGCTCAGAGGAACTATTCTCCCTTATTCCTGCTTCCCCTTTCCTTCACAAGTCCACGCGTGCTGGTTCTCGATGTCACCGCCTAACTGTGACATCAATTCCATCGCGTACAAAGAAATTTGGCAACTCTTTTCTTTGTCGCACTTCCAAAACATGGAATTCTTTACCAGCGCACGTATTCCCCTCCTCTTATGACCTGGGTTCCTTCAAGCGAGGCGTGAAGAGGCATCTTGCGGGCCGGCAAGGCGGGGGCGGCTAGAGCAGATCACCTTTCCCAACTGCACTAGCCGTCGTCGCGTTTGGACTCTACTACCACTTACCATCAGGTGGAGCAGAGTCATTTGCCCTCCCGGGCAATAAAAAAAATAAAATAAAATAAAATTAATTTGACAGATTCACTCACGTGTAATCTAACTACGAAAGAACCCATCGCGTGTTTTACACGTATTATCAGCGTCTAAACATCTTTCAGCGTAGAATGTCATCCGAACATTACCGGTCCTGTATCTGTCACGACATCTACAAGGAAACGAGGAAAGATGACACAAATTAAGATAGGCAGCCGTTAACTTACAAGTGGCCATTAACACGGCTAAGCTGAGACGACTTAACAAGTTTATATTGCGTTTACTTACGAGTAATGGTCATATCATAAAACAGTTGTTAATTATTATTTAAATAATAAAACATAAATTTATTAAAAGTAATGAAATTCAAAGTAAAATAGTTTAAAATAAAATTTTATTTATAGCCTTTATTAAATTGTTATTGAATATTTGCAAGCAAGGAGATTCACCACTTCACAAGCCGCTTGCGGAAGCCGCTGCTCATAGTACGCGAAACACTTACCACTATTTATGACATAGGTTCCGCATTTCTAGTTCAATTTTGTTTACCGCCATATTAAAAGTGACGATAACACTAAACGTTAAAACTTGCAATAGAATAGAGAATTTGTGATCTGCATTTTTTTTTATAAAGCATTTACATTACCTGTAAATTTCCCACTGCTGGGCTAAGGCCTCCTCTCCCTTTGAGGAAAAGGTTTGGAGCATATTCCACCAATGCGAGTTGGTGGAATACGCATGTGGCAGAATTTCATTGAAATTAGACACATGCAGGTATCGTCACGATGTTTTCCTTCACCGCCGAGCACGAGGTGAATTATAAATACAAGTTAAGCACATGAAAATTCAGTGGTACTTGCCTGGGTTTAAACCCGGAATCATTAATCTAAGATGCACGCGTTCATTGGTATTCATTATTTTTTTATGAACTCATATAACCTACGATGTTCGCATCTCTAGACGACACCTATTATTGAGTTATTGGGTGCAGTTGTCCCTGTAATATCAAGCTTTCAATTTGTTTTTGAAATGATTAATTCAATTAATTGAGGTCCATATTTAGTAAAACTTTTCGTTACAAAAATCCAAATTTCATTCGTACATTTTTAATATTATTTGTGCCTGTGTGTTTAAGTATGTTCGTGAATCATTTCGAACACGATGATATTCACTTTAAGCTAATTTCATCCGACGTAAAATTGGATAATGAACTCATATAATTACGGTCGTTTTAATACGATTACTCATTTTACTTTTTATCAGTGAATAATACAAAAAACAGATTTATATAGTCTATAATCAAGAGCGTTAAATGATATTTTAATAAATTAGATCACTTAGATTCATTTAAAAGTAATTAGGAAAGTTCAGGGAAACTTAGTAGGGCTTAATTTTAAATGGAAGATCAATCATCAGGAATCATTTTAAAACCAATAATGGTAATGGTGTTTATTTTATTATTTGTAATATAATTTGAAGATGCGACATGTATCCTGAAGTAAGTTTTTTTTTTTTTAATTGATAATAGGTAGGCAGACTGGCTGGCAAATGGGCCAGGTCACCCAACGACACTAGCACTGTAAGAAATAATTAGCCACTGAGAACTCAGAGAGAGAATGAAAGATGTTATCTTCAAACCGAAATAGAAAAGCATTGTGCCACCTAAGTCCTTTCGAATACATGATATTATTAGTTTAAAGTTAGTCGTGATGTCTTAATGTTATTATATCTGTATATATACTTTTGTGTTGATTTTACTGTATTTTGATTACGACATTTTTTTATTTTTTTGCATTTATATTTTAAGCCTGTGTTCTTTCAAATAAACTGTCCTTTCTTGCTTTTTTTATTTCTTTATACTTCAGATATAAAAATAAGACTCGAATGAGCTTTATATGGGTTCGTAGTTTCCATTTGATTTGTTGTTTCAGTCGTATCGCTGTTGACACAAATACCTCAAATGTGAACGAAAACATCCTTTGTTTAGGAGTAACAGAGCTATGAATGTTTTGGATGTGACATAATAATATTTTAGTATTATATTAGGAAATTACGTGGTAGTAGATAATTTCGCATTTTAATTTTGAAACTTTAGATATTTTAATTATATTTTTAGTACTCATAAGTATTCAGAGTTAATTCGATATCATATTATTCAACATCGTTCGCCTTTTACTTGCACGGAAAAAATAGCCATATTTCACTGCGTGCCATCCAGCTCAGGAAAGTAGTGTATTCGTGTTTTTTAGTGCGTTTGCTTCTTAACGTTCTGTTCCATAAAGAAGAATATAAATGTTGATTTAAAGGGCTCTAAAATAAAAAAGTAAGCAATGGATAAACAATATTACTACAAATCAGATCGTACATAAAAACTTTTGATATGAATATTACTAACACAACAAACGAATTAAACTTTGTTCAGCAGGAAAAAATAAGTCATGTCTTTACATTCTTAACTCTATGCGCAGTTAGAGCAGCCTCAATCAGAATTCAGTAAGAACCGAAAGATGTGGCGTTTCGTTTTGCTATTCATCGTGACGCTCATACAAGCTCAGGGCAAGCAAGATAGTGAAAATACGGAAGAATCAGGTATATATAGTCCTTTTAACAAAACACATTAATATATGTTATATTTACCAAACCAAAAAAATACCTCTTATATAAAACAGTGTTTATTACTCCCCCTATATTTTCATTGTTAAAAGAATATATTATATCTTCTTATTTTCTTCTTAAATTTTTGAATACATTAAATAAATCCTTTACAATGGGCAGCATTCTTAAAGTCCTATCCAAAGGTATTTTTTTTTCTTCTTAGTAATAACATCCTTAGTGGACATTTCGATAATATTTCATAATTGTTTTGTATCGATGACAAATAATTGTTTTCACTTCTATGTATTTTTAGCTCTATATTATATTTTATCACCACTTAAGTAATCTTTGTTCAAACGTGCCTTACCTACGAAAAACAGGGTAAGGAATAATAAACATTGTCATATTTCTAACGAGACATAATTATTTTAACCTAAACATTAAGATAAGGAGAAGTTCTATGTGCTTTCATAAATATTAATCTCACCAGTGTGAATTTTACCTGTAATACATACTACGTTAGACTAGGTACCATTCTAACTAAACCATCAAGACAAATGATTGTTATTTTGTGTACCTAACAATTAAATAGATCTATAAAATATGCAACATTCAGCTTTACCAATAGTCCATCCAATTCATAAGAAACACTGGGAGAAAAACTTGCTTGTGTCAGATGTCTTAAGGTCAGCAGCAGGACATTTACGTAAAATAATCATGCGACTGTATTATATATGTTTTGTTTGTTTCATACCGTGTAATTATTTATGTTACTTGGTTTTATGATTTAATACTGATGTAAAAGGCTTATGGGTAATGAATTTCTTACGCCTGGAGTATTCGACCTGAGCTGAAATCATATCATCAGTGTCTAGACCCAAAGTATACTTTACCCTTCAGATTATAAGCCGTAATGAACTTGTTAATGTTTTATCAACTGAGTTTTACGCCTAGATTCATTTGAAATAAATTTAATGAAAATTATCTAGGTGAAAATGAAAACTATTGAAAATCGAATCTCTATTTGTAATAATTCATACTTATGTTATAATTGGATTTGAAATGTAATGAAATTAGGATATTATAAATAGGTAATCATCAATAAGTAAAATAATTCTGACAGATTTTATGAAATAAAATTAATGAGAAATAATAATATTAATTAATTTAATGAGTAATAAACACAAACGCCCAAATGTTTAAATATATCAAAGACCTAATAGAAAAATAGACGGGACAAATTAAAAATAAAGTATGCTATATTATAATATATGCTATATTCAAGAATGCTAATAGCAATTTCCTCTTGAATCGCAATTCCATACACATACGCAAACACACACTCGTATAAACACAGACACAAAAAGTTTAACTTAACTTGGTATTATTGCTGGTCTTATTTTAGTCATTCGACTTTTTGTAGTCAAATATGCAGTATATATATTTTTTAGACAATGAAATGAAATTGACCTCTTAATGGTGAATAGTAAAATAAGTAAATAGTAAATAGCTGCTTACACCTTCGACGCCAGCAACGAGATTTAAGATCCTATTTTTTATGTGTCGTTGATCCAAAACCGAACATAATCGTCAAACCGGACATCGTAATAAATAGTTTTAGTGTTCGATAATAGTAAAGGGATGAATCTTCGCCATTTCCAACCCACCAAGACGAGTCTGCCCAAAGCCTTTATAATAAATTTCTTTGATATAATATTTGAAGAGAAATGTTAAGGGATGATCAAATTATATTCCCCCCAAAATATCATATATCTTTTGTACTATTACTATGTGTACATAAAATGAGAGAGAAATAATAAATGACAAATTATATATATATATATATATATAAATAATACATAAATTATTCCTTAGGTGAAGGAGATTTAGGCCGAGATTACAACGTCACAGGGAATTACACGCAAGTGAACCTAGGTAAGCTGACATTGATTCTAAGTGAAGAAATAAAAATGGAAAGTATTTTATTTATATGTTTAATTTTAAATGTAAAATATGTACAAATACTATATTTTTTTAATCGAAAGTGTTAACATTAGGCATAATTCTGTTTTACTTTAGCCTCTAACAATATTTGCATAATTAAAAATATTTTACAAAACTATTAATACTTCACCTTGTAGAACTAAACTAGATACACGTTATGAAATTTATTTATCCAGCTTTATATATAAACAATTGAAATTTGAGATAGCGAGATGAATACAGATGTATCCCGACCGACTATATTATATCTCTTTTAATCTACGTTTTTATATTACTAGCTGAACCTGGGGCGTTTCCCAAGCCACTGTCATCCACACTTTGCCTCCTCGAGGGGTGAATACCCCGCCAATAGTGCTATGGCTTACGGGCCGCCTGGTGATATAAAAAGCAGGATCGATCCTGACCTCTTGGGTTATTGTCGTTCAAGCTCTTAACACAGGTCATAAGGTTAAAAGGAGATGTAAATAGGAATATTTGTAATTCCTGTATTATTTTGGCGAATTGCTCGTATTTTTTTTTTAATAAAAAAAATACGGGCTACTTGCCCGTGACATTCCCCGGGACTCAACATATCTCCGCACTTAATTTAATCTAAATTGGTTCAGCGGTTAAAGCGTGAAGAGTTCACAGACATAGGTACTTTCACATTTATAACACTAAAATATGTAGTGTCTATTCTAGACTAGACTAGACCTTTGTTTTTTTTTATTGTATACGGTAGACGGACTCACAAATGGGCCACCGGATAGTAAACGTTCACTATCGTTCAAAGACATTGGCGCCATAATAAACATCAAACATTCTTTACATCGCCAAAGCCAAACTCGGCAGCTAACATATATGCCTTGTACCTGTAGTTACACTAGCCCTCTCAACCTTCAAACTAGAAAACAACAATATAATATATTATTGCTGTTTGGCGTTATCTGTATGCATATCTCTATAATATCTGATGAGTGAGAGCTATCTAGAGTATACTCCATGTGTCCAATTTTAATAGTGTTTATGACTCTATCTATATTTTTAATATAGTTATTTAAACTTATTTAATATGTAGATAAGTGAACAATATGTATATTGATATAAGAATATCTCAAGTACGATTAAATGAACTGTTAACTTGCGCAGATGCAAGAATATAAGTTACAGTGCTCTGTCCTAAATGACAAGTGGAGATTTGACGGTAGAGAGAAATAAGACTAGTATTATGTTTTTTTTTAAATCGATAGATGATAGAGAAGACAGCGGCGAGCGTGTAGGAGCGGCGATAACCCAGATCTTCAAACATCCGTACGCGGCAGCGTTACTCAAAAACGACAGCTATATGTGCAGCGCTGTCATACTCAATACCTACTGGTTACTCACGCTATCCAAATGCTTTGAAACGTAAGTAAATACTTTGTTATTTAATTTAAAAATCTTTTATCATTAGCAGGAATAGCTGTTGTTTTCTTATTGATATGACTAGAGCTCATTCCAGCGTGTTGCCTTTGTGTGGATTGTGACACGTACCCGTTTTCTCAAGATATTTTCTTTCACTATCAAGCATGAGATAATTCATATCGTGCTAATAAATTAATCTCGTGAAAACTTAGTGTCCAACCGGAATTTGCCGCGATCAATTTATATTGAACAAGTGAATCTGAGATGGCGCAGTGGTTAGAACGCGTGCATCTTAACTGATGGTTGCGGGTTCATACCCAGGCAAGGACCAATGGATTTTCACGTGCTTAATTTCTCATGCTCGGTGGTGAAAATGACTAATTTCAACGAAATTTTGCCACATGTGTATCCACCAACCCGATCTATAGGTGGATAAATAAATTAGCCGCATGATAGTAAATGGTCACCACCGCTGATAAACTGGCACTGTAAAAATATTTACCATTCCCGACATCACCAACTACGTACCGACAACGTGCCACCAAGTGTCGTAATACTTTTACAATGCTAAGTATAGCTGTGTGCCAGTAGAAGATATGATAAGTGGATGGTACCTAAACCGATTAAAAGTAGATGTATCTTATTTTAATTTTATACATAATAACTCTATGTATATATATATGTATATATATATACTCTTCAGTCGTGTCGGATGGGGCGGCAAATCCGACACGACAAAAGAGTTCAAGCACAGAACTAGCGACCATCTTCCACATTTCGGGCTGTTTTTGAGATTATTTTCGACACAAAAACACAATAACTTTTTATCGACCCGACCTGGTGTTTGAGCCAGAATCTGTGGCTGTATATCAAGCCACTAGACCA
Organism: Vanessa atalanta; assembly: GCF_905147765.1. Lineage (NCBI taxonomy): Eukaryota > Metazoa > Arthropoda > Insecta > Lepidoptera > Nymphalidae > Vanessa > Vanessa atalanta. The sequence goes on along the minus strand of NC_061894.1, from coordinate 3,108,886 downwards.
ACGAGGCAGTATATAGACATATATACAATATTTAATACTTGTTCACGAAAAACAAAAAAATCGTGGATAATGTCGAAAAATCGAGCTCCACCAATTAAAAATAAAAAACATGGTAAATATCCCGTATTAAATACTTGTAATAATAAAAATAACCATGTTAATTTAAAATCTTATACATATGTATATACAATTATATTTAATATGCAAAGAGTCTACTTATAAATACATTCATTATACTTAGATATTACACACATGTACATATGGTAATACGAATTTACAATTTTAATTCTACAACAAAAAGCGATTTCGAAGCAGATGGAGCTCTGTGTATAATTTAACCGCGCAATTGAACTTTTTGTCTTTGAACCCTTAAACATCCCTAAAGTTTTAGTGGAAATGTTTGCGAATGTCAGTGGAGCGAAATAATTCTCGGAGTTTTATAATTATATAAGGTTTCGTAAATAAATGGTTCGTAATTCGTATAAAATATATCTATTCGTTCATTTTTATTATACTTATAATTTTTATAATTAATAACTAAAAAAACATTGAGATATTATGACATCATATTAAATTAATACAAATTTTACATTGAAATTTAGTGTGCTTGTGAGTATTGTCACGACCACTCAATTTATGTGTAAATTTTAGTACAATCTGTGATACTAATTAATTATTCTTAACTGAAATGAACCTACAAAAACTTGCAAAAAGAGAATACCAAGAATTTTTTTTTCTAATAGTAATAATATTCTCTTCCAAAATCAAGCGGAAAGACTGAGTGTTGCAAGGATAACCCAAGCAGTCAAGATTTTATTATTTTATTATATATGTATGTTCAACAGCGCCTGTAGACATTGACGCTATAAGGAATAACCATACACGATAACCATACATCGCCAATATGTCAAAAACCTCGGGAGCTAAGACGTAATGTTCCTCGTACCTCTCGATACACAGGCTCAATCATTGAAACTGGAATACAACAATACTAATTATTCCTGTTTGAATGAATTCGGAATATCTGATGAGTGGGTGGATAACCCAGGCGTGGTTGACAAGGCCCTTTCAACAAGTAAATTGAACTTGCGACTTTCATCTTGTTCTTCCGTTGGCTTTGATGGAACAATTCTAATAATTACACTTATATATTACTTGAATAAGTAACGAATAAATATTGATGACCATAAATTAAACAGTAGTTAAAATGACATTAAACCTAGAATTAATTGAAAACACATTAACGAAAATAAGTCTTAAAAGTTAAACTTTTAATAATGCTATTAAAATACTACATGTCCTCTTACCGTGGCATTGATCCACTACAATAATTATTGAAGTGGATCAATAACAGTATTCATGAATACCAATTGTATAAATACAAATGTAACTTTTATGTTAACCAACATAGATGTTTTTTTTACATATATTGGAGTTATGATAGATTATATAGACGACAAAAAAGCGTGGAGCTAATAATTGTTGACTTCCAGGCATGATATAACATACATATATAATTGTATTAAACTAACATGACTTTGTATTTTTAAATGTTGAAAAAGAGTAACTACTGAGTTTCTTGCCGGTTCTTCTCGATATAATCTACATTCCGAATATTTTTATTATTTATTTATTTGAATAAAGTATATTATGATTTTTGATTTTGATAATGCTAGAACAAGTCACGACGTTAATTAAGAAATTTACTACGCGACCTTCGTGCTAAATTATCAATTCATCAGACGATTTATATAAATTTATACTGACTTTTTTCTGGTTGAAATGGCATTACACGGTAAATTTATATGTAAAATAAAATAAAATATTAAGACCAATTATTATTAATAGTAGTTCTAAAAGTAAAAGAATTGTATTTAATTACACAAGCAGATTGATATAAAACAACCAACATTTTAGGAGAAATGTTTTTTTTTTTTTATAATTATGATATGTATATATAAATGCTGTAAATACATATATATTATATATGCTGGAGTAAAGGCTACTTTTGAGGATAAAAAATCTACTTGATTATAATTCATTTTGAAATCGATAAAAGTTGACATTTGAAAAAAAAAATAAAGGGGTAAAATAACATATTCCTAAAAGGGTTCTTTTACGACAATATCGTTGAAAGCTATTATACGCCTACAATAAAATACCCCCCTATGTCTACAAATCGTAAGGGTCGACTTACGTTTCTCGTCATGAAATAAGGGATAACTGTTCGGGGCTGGATATTCTTATAATTTATTTTAATTTAAACCTAGAGCGCTACAGTTATAGTATAACTGTTTGACTTAAAGAAAGATATGATGATATCCTCATAGAAACCAGTTAATATCGTCCTGACTAAAGGAATTTTTAAAGCGTACCAATACGACCGAGCATTTAAATACTTCAACGGGAGGATCCCTCTAGCAAAAGCCTTCTCAAAAGAGGATTGGTAACGCCAATCCCCTTTGTGCAAGCAACCGTTATTTTTCATGCAGTGACGCGAAGGGAATAAACGAATTATGATTTTGAATCATTTTAATTAACTATCGATCCTTTTTTTAGAATTTAGAGGTCATTTTATAATATTGTGCCAGTAAAATTAATATACGAGATTTTTTTTTAATATTATTAACAGCATGGAATTCAAAAATAAAAACTGATATGTTAAAACTAGTTATATAAGTTATATAACCTATTGATTTTTTTAAACATACTATATGTGTCTATAAATAATTAAATGTATTTTTTTTTTCGCATATTTTCTTGTTTTTTTCAAAGGCAATGATCAAAATATAAAAGTCATCAATAAGATACATGTTAATATAGTTATTGCAGTTCTAGAGACCGATTTAACCAATTCGAGACAGAACGACTTATGTGCTAATTAATTATAACATGGATTTTTTTTTTATGATATCGGTAGGCGGACGGGCAAATAGGCCACCTGATGGCAAGTGGTCACCACCGGCCATAGACAATGGCGTTGTAAGAAATATTAACCATTCCTTACGTCACCAATGCGCCACCAACCTTGGGAACTAAAATGTTACTTCCCTTGTGCCTGTAGTTACACTGGCTCACTCACCCTTCAAACCGGAACACAACAATACTGAGTACTGCTGTTTGGCGGTAGAATATCTGATGAGAGAGTGGTACCTACCCAGACGAGCTTGCACAAAGCCCTACCACAAATTAAAAGTTTAGTTGGGTGAAAATGGTTGACATTACATAAATAATGTAGCCATTAATAACATTTATTAGAACCCTGATTTATCTATTTTATTAATTAAATCATGAAAAAAAAATGTTACTGGCGCAAAAATGGCAGTTGTTTTTAAAACCATTCTTACATAGAAGCTTTGAAATAAATTAAGATAAATAACGATGGGCAAAGGCAAATAGGTAAGCTGTTTTTAATTGCAACTTCTAGCTCGTAAAGTTTATTCATTTCTTACACAAATACAGACAGTTCGCTTCGTTTAATGTCTCAGACGTTCATGAATATTGATGACTCGTTTTCAAATATGATAATTTTCATAAGAGAAACATTAGTATGAGTAAAAAAAAACATTTTCAACTGAATTAACGAGCAAACGACTTACTAATGATAGCTGGATATCTACGTTGATATTAATAAGCACTGTTACTAGCATTGAGCATGCTACTTATAAGCAATGCGTGTTTTGAACAACAGAATTGTATACACATGCTTGTTTCATAATCATATCACAATTTTTTAACGAAATATCAAATGTTCAAGAGCTTGTTTGGATTGGAATATCTTCAATTTTATCGACATTTTCTAAATTTTAATCAAAACCAATGACGTGTACAATGTTCATACTTGTTAAGAAATTCTCATATATCAAATATTGTCTCCAGCTTTCCAACTTTGACTTTCATCTCCAACACCAACATACTTCTGAATAAAATTATATTTAAACGCCGCTTTTCGCCCAGTATGTGTATTTACGTTAACGTTTTCGAAAAAGTTAACATGAAGAGGAGATTTTTTGGCTTAGTTAGCTCGTGCAAAACTCAGAGCGTATTTTTCTAAATATTTCACAGCTAATGATTTAAGCTGTACGCATTTCGTTTATACAACACTGAAGGAAATAGAAGGTAAATTGATTGTTAAAAGGAGAATAAAGTCTTCGTTTAACAGATTGATATAGTATTGATGTACTATCTGGGGGACAACGCGCCGCGCGCTCATTAAATTAAAAAACGCGTTCTTTCCCGATTTTCTATTAATTCCTTTTCACAAAATCACTACGAAGCCCACATTTCACACACATTGTGTGGGCATTACAAGAAAGAATGTTCACACATCAGAAAATGTTTATTCATAACAAAAGTTCAGTAAGAAGCAGTACATTTTGAAGCATTTCCATTGTTATTTTCCAGAATTTCATTTTATACGCTCCGTCAAATTCCTATCAAGTCCAATGTTCTGAATTTTGTTTTCGGATACGAAAGCGTTATTTTGCTCGAATTACGTCTGATATTTATTGCTTGTCATGAATAATCAAGTTACATACTTCCATGTGCAAGATTTAAATTAAAAAGGACACAGGCGGTGAAATTTGTCTTTATAATTATTTCTAGCGCTCCGAAGTAAAACATTGCGATGAAACTGACATGTGTTGGATTAAAATATGGTGCACGTGTCTTCACCGATCTGATCTACGTGTCTTCTCAAAAACAGAGGATGCTGTAGCCCAGCCATAGGATAATGACAGACTGTCACTTTACTACTATTACTCTACAGATGAAATATTCTATCTGTTACATCAACGGTACATGAGCAATAATCACACAACACATGAGGAAATAAAAAAGTCACAAACTTGTGCACAATAAAGTCTCCTTTGAGATTAAACGCCTTGACCTAAATCGATCAGAAGGACGTCATCGCGTACCACCATTACGTGGACAACAAAGTCCGTTCTACTCCTCTGAAGAACACGTGGCCTTCAATATCCACAAAATCCAAAATCGAAATTACTGTTTATAGAAGTAGTTTATAACTAATTAAAACCTTAATTAAAATAATTTTAAATAAATAAAGTTCGCTTTTTTACTAAAACAGATAGTCTTATTATATTTTTATTATAAAAGATAGCTACGAACACACAAGTTAGCAGAGTGCGTTGGTGAAATGAAAATGATGGCAAGCCGTATATCAATAATATGAAGACATATTCCTGTTAAAATGAGTTTGTCGGTCGAGTAATTGATTTTGTAAATAATACGTGCTCAGTCACTCACAGAAGTTACCAACGGTTTTCACCATCAAACCTAATTCTTAATACCGCAAATTGAGTAAGGTCGCTGTTCACTATTTTCTATTTGCGAAATTAGCCTCACAAATGTTACATAAGAATTCATGAACTTCTCCTAATATTAGCAAAATATAAAGTATATTCACGTTGACAGTCTCAGCTTCATATTACGCGTACAAAGTTACGATCGCCATTATATTGTGATGTATTCTTCACTACATGTGTCTACTGAATGACAGGCATTGTGTTAAAAACTATTGTCGTATAATCTGCGTTTTCTCAGTGTCTCTTCCAGACTGACTGTATCGTAGCACAGATCGGGACAATCATTTTTGAAAGTAAGACAAGCTCATAATTCTAATTATATTATATTTGAACAGGGACATCACGTCATACGTAACGCATCGAAACCTAGGAAACTACAAGATTAGAACCGGCAGCTCCTATAATAATAAAGGAGGATCTATTTCGAAAGTAAGTTATCATTTGCATTTTTAACTGTTTTCCCTTCATCTTAGTATAACCTATTTATGTCAATTAACCGATTAAGCACTACATCAAAAGCATGTTAATAATGACGTCACAAATATAAATAGTTCTCAATTCAAAATGGCCTATGCTACTCTAAAAATTTTAGTATTATATTTTATAGAGTATTTAAATCATCTTCGTAATTATATGAATAACTGTTTTTATTTTTTTATTTATGGTAAGTAAATGGATGGACAAATGGTGGGAAGTGGTCACCACTGTAAATAGATATATTGGCGCCGTAAGAAATTTTAACCATTTTTTACACCTCCAGTGCGCTACCGGCCATGGGAACTAAGTTATTATGTCCCTTGAGGCCAAAGTTAAACTGGATCTCGCACCCTTCAAACTGAAACGAAACAATATAAAGTACTGCTGCTTGCAGAATATATGATGGGTTGTACCCACCCAGAAGGGTTTGCATACAGCCCTACTACCAATTAAAAGGGCCTTGTACGTTTATCACTATTATTATCCATTATTTTGATGAAATGAATAATGCAATTAATATTTCCAGATAAAAATGCTTATAAATAACTTTGAGTTGAAAGTGTCGGCTGTAAAATTGGAAGTGCAACTTGTGTTCAGCTCTAGGGTAGATGCTGTGCGGCTGCCGAGTCCTGATGATGATGTATCATTAGGATTTTTAGCAACAATGCTAGCTTGGACTCCAACTGGGGTAACATGACGTTGTTAATTTTGTTTTGTTAATAGCGGTAACGTTTCTTTTTAAATTAAATTACTTATCTGGTCAGGCAAATTAGCAGCCTGATGGTAAAAGGTCACCGTTGTCCATTGAAATTGTTACATTGAGTAATATTAACCATTCCTTACACCAATGCTTCACCAAACAGGAGAACTAAGATGTTATGTCCCTAATGCCTGTAGTTAATACTGGCTCATTCGCCCTTCAAATCGCTAATAAAAATACTTAAGTATCGCTGTTTGGCGGTAAAATATGTGATGTTGGTGGTATCTCCTCAAACAGGCTTGCACTTGGTTTTACCTTACCACCAAGCAGCTCTGTTGTGAAAACATACATTACTAATAGCAGACAGCTCATAAATATCCGACAGCTCAGTAAAGTTCCCTTGTCCTGTTTGAGGAGTAAGTTCGAAGCTTATTCCAATCCATTTATTCACTGCAAAGTTTTTGATAAAATACATATGACAGTATCTTCACGATGTTTTATGTGATAAATACAAATTAAACGTTTAAAAATCGTGGTCTTCGGTTAAAATTCACGTGTTGTATCGAGTTTAGGCGCAAAGAAAACGGCTTTTTGTGCTTTCCAAGGCACAACACTACCAACTACCAAACTCCGAGTTAAGAGTTTCTTGACAAAAACTAATCTTAATAATACGAACCAAGAACTTGAGACTGAGAGAGGGAGAAATATATATTTCATTGGGAATATTAAAAAAAATCTTATGTTAAACAGTATATACACTAAAGTAAAGTATCAAATAATAAATTCTTGTTTCCTCGAGCCGATTTCGAGTTTAAACTACCACGCTACTACAAATAATGCAGATAACAAAATACGCATGAAGTTAATTGTCATCAAATATATACAGGTTTTATCACCATGCTTACTTTCTTTCAGTACCGAGCTGAACCTGAGGAGGATTACAAAATTAAGCACGTGAAAATTCGTTAGCGTCTAGATTTTAACGTATAATCTTCAGTAACGTTTTACGTATTCTAACTAAATGGGTCATCGTTACGTGTTGTCCTAACTTATATATTTTGTTATAGCACTTACGAGTAGTCAACGCACCAGTCATAAATGCTGCAATATGTGAACCGTCTTCTTTGTGGTCATCAGGCCGATACATCTGTATGGGAGGAGTACAGGACCCTAATAGACACTTTTGCAGGGTAAGAACTTCTTGATTATGATGTCATCCTGACCAATTTCGGCAACAGCGGACAGTCTCAACTAACCAAATAGCGTATAAGTATTTGCGTAAACACAGGTGCACTCTTATAATCAAATGGAACGGTAAATCCGACAAGAAATATATCAGGCACAGGACTAACGGCTTTACGGATTTTTCGAGAGTGTGAGAGTGTACACATGTATGAGACTTCAGACTGTTACTGAGAAATATTTCGATGAAAAAGCCCAATAACTTTTTATCGGCCCGACCTGAGATATGGTATGATATAACCTCAAGGTCGTGGTCATATATTTATTGATAGATGAAATAAAGACGACTTAATTGATTCGTCCTGGGTCCCAGGATCACTTTTGACTACCTTAACTATAAAAATAAAAATATATAAATATGAAAGTGACTGTTAATATTTGTTTGTTAGGCCTTTACGTCTTAGTTGCACAAACGATCATTATACAATTTTTCATAAACATTGTTAAGGTTAGATAGAAGCTAACCCTCGTACGCAATTGTGGGCAGAACCTAGTAGAATATATATGCATTTATATCAGGGAATTGTAACTCCCTGCTGGGCTAAGGTCTCCTTTCTGTTTGAGGAGAAGGCTAGGAACGTATTATACCAAGCGAATTTAAACACATGTAAAATTTTTATTTGGATGCGGGTTCTATACAAAGCTACCAGCAGATTTTTTGTATTTTTTTATATAATAATTATTGTAAAATATTTAGGAAAATGTATCAGTCATTCTCTATTTTGAAAGGAAAGTTACTTTTTATTTACAAACGAAGGTCAAAAACGCTTCAAAGTTTCAAAGAACATATTGTTATCAGATTTCTCAGAGAGTCAAGGTCAAGCGTGCTATAAATGTCTTTCTATGGTATAAACTCTAAGCATTTTGCAATTCATGTCTTTTTATATAATATATATAAAACACTGTTAACGAATGCGTTTAAATCTCTAGTCAAATTCTCTATCATTTTACATCATTTATAGTTTATTTAATATTTTAATCAAATAAATTGTGACACTCATAATTTATAGAATATTATTATTTGTACTAGTATAATTAATAGTTGTGCAAAATATACACCGTAATGTGATGTATTTAGTTTTTACCCTTATTAAGACAAGTTAAATTAATTGTTCATTTATTAATAAATTAAAAAAAAAAAAAACTGTTTTCCGTCATTTGTTTTGTTTCGTAGATGATCAAGATAAAATGACTTAAAAAAAATACGCAAGTTTACTTTTATTATAATTTTACTAGAGTAGATTTTAATTCTATTTTTTATATTATATATTGATGTGTCTGATAGTGCTTTTTCTTTTCTTTCTCAACTTGTTACATATATATTTTTAAACGCATATATCAAATTGATAATGGCCATAATTTTATTAACAAAAGTTTCCCGGAGATGTAAAGATATCCCCAAAAACTTAAAAATAGGTCGTTCCGAACACATGAAACGAAAAACCTCCTGTACTATTTTTTGAAAATCGAATTCAGAAAAGTATTTTAATAATAAAACGTTATTCGATACAAGCAAAGATGTTACCTTTTATTCTGCCTAAAATATTAAATATATTTCATAACTTCTTGCTCCAGCATCGTGTACAATTTCAAATGCTTATGAATAAAATATGACCAGGTCTTGAAGTTATAAGAAAGTACATGCTTCGGTCAATTTACTTTATCTAAGTATTTGAACTCTTTTATCTACCAACAAACAGCTTAGAGGGATATTCAAGTACCGTTGGAAGTTATTTTAATTATTTTTTATTGTTAAAATAAAATAGCACATTACTGGTTCTAATTAACCAAAGAATTATCATTATTTATCTATATTAATATTATAAATGCCGAAGTAACAATGAAACACTGAACTTATTTTGATGAAATTTGGTATGAAGCTGGCTTGAACTCTTTTCTGCTTAACAACTGACGATCAAACGCGAACGAAGCCAACAACTAGTAATTTCATGGTTAATAAAAATATAACACGATGTATTCTTCATGACTGTACTGTAAATTCAAACAAAGATGTCAAGATAAACCCAATTATCCACCCGGAAGGCGGTCTAAATCAACTCTTAAAGTTGAAATTTCCAAAAATTCTATCTAGCGGAAAAATTAAAATGTTCTAAATTCAAATTTTCTAGACTCAGAAGTTCGACTGTAAGTTGATAGTCTGATAGTCAATCTGAACAAACGATTTTGTATAAGTATATATACATATTAATGTTACGATTAATATTTACATATTTCATTATAAATTTAATAATCTCCAAAATTATTATTTTAATTGTTAAAGTTTTTGTTTAATTTAATGCATATAATAATATTTATTAATACTTATATAATTGCGCAATGAATAGTTTTTAGGTCAAGTCAACTAAAACCACTATTGAAGTCTTCTTTATAAAATTAATTTTATTAAAGACTACAAAACCTCATTCACCTACAAAAACTTTTATTATTAATATGTTCAACACTATACTGTACACTTGACATAGAATTTTCTTTTTATAGAAAGACAATGGAGGAGCGGTTATCCAGAACAACACCTTAATAGCTGTTGCCTCCTTTCTGCACACTTGCGCGCTGTACACAAAGACCCACGCGTTTCCGAAAGTTTCCACGTTTTCTCGATGGCTGGACACTGTGATATGGGATGAAAATAATCGTCCAACAACAGCTGTATTATCGACGACTACTCGAACAACACAGCCGATACAAAACACAACCGAAGTAACAGATAACAAGTCATACGTAGACCCGAGGAAATTTTTGGTGACACTACCATTCGATCCGATTAACGTCCCTCTTGAACCGGCTGAAGATAACTCTGTGATACCAAGAATGAGTCTATACGAATCTTATCTCCAAAATCTCGCGAGAGCGAAGACATCAACAACGATCGATCCAAATGTACTGGAAGAAGAGAAGAAACAATGGCTACAGAAATTCGGCAAATCTATATTAATGGACAGCAAGCTGTTAAAGAAATATGACCAGTTTGATTACAGTTAATATCATTGATTGTGTAAAATAAAGAATATTAAATACATTTTTGGTATTATTAACCGACTTCAATAAAGGTGGTGGTTATTATATGTAATTTGAACGTATGATGATTGATTTTTACTTTATATACAATGCGACTCCAAGGTGGACCATCTTAATACGACTGTTACTGGAATGTTCAATGTATGTTAATTTAAAACTTAAACACTTTTTTATATTTCAACGCTAGGCGGCGGAGGAACATTAACTTCTACTCTGTTCAACCGGTCATCATAACTATGGGTATATATAGAGACAAACCAGTATATGCTGGGTTTTCCTAGTTCTTAACACTCTTCTAATAAGATGATTTACAACTGCCTGCAAGAGCTTACCTGAATAAGTACATTAATGTTGATTTTTATCAAAACACGATAGTACTTAGAAATAGTAGAATTTACCAAGTCAAAGTCAAAGTCAAAAATCTTTATTCAATATAGAAGTGTTTATACTTGCTTATTGATAGTCAAAAATCTACCTCCGGTTCGGAATTTAGCACCTCGGACCTGAGAAGAACCGGCGAAAGAAACTCAGCGGGATATGTTTTTTTTATATTTATTTACCATTTTGCATGTACAATGATAATTATATTTTAGTTAGAAATAGTAAGCTATTGAATGATTCAAATACAAGACCACATTCGAAGGGACAATCGATACAAGAGCCATTATATTCTCCTTACCGTAATAGATTAGGGTCGAAGAATCGGATTCACTTCACTAATTATTCAATGTTCGTTCCCTACTGGTTAACTGAGTTCAGGGAAATTTAATGAATAATGAAGATGATACTTCGGCTGAAGAACTCTTGGCTTAATGAATCAGGTGCTCCAGAATAAACTTACATATATTAAAAGTTAAAAGTGTGACACGTACTTTAGTGCAATTTTTTTTAGGACGGTTTTATAGCCATTTTGTCGTAAATTTTCATCTTTATTTGTAGTTAATAAATCAATGACACTATATATTATATACAGAGCCTGTAATTACACTGTAATCTTGAGTGAGCACTCAAGATTCAAACCGAGAAACGACACTATAAAATATTTTTAACTATGCCGTTTCATAAATTCAAATCATTTGTAAAAAAACCATTGGTAAAAAAGGAATATTATTTGATACAGGATTATATAGATGATAAAAAAGCGTGAAGTTAATGCTTTTTGACTTCCAGGCAGGATATATAACATACATATATAATTGTATTTAACTAAAATGACTGTATTTTTAGATGTTGAAAAAGAGTAACTACATAATATCTTGTCGGTTTTTCTCAGTATGTATCTACATTCCGAACCGGTGGTAGCTTCACTTGATATAGTTTGTTAAATGACGATTCAAAAGTGCTTGTAAAAGCCTACTTGAATAAAGTATATTTTGATTTTGGTTACTGTTGATAGAATAATTAATGAGTAAGCCATCCACGTCTTTTTTTTCAGTATCAGCGCCATCTAAGTATATTTAAAAGCGTTCTATAATTATCCATTTCTATAAATCTTTTCAACTAAGTTAGGCTTACTTAGATTTTCTGATTAACTCCGACTAAAATTATATTGAAATCTTAATGAAAACTCAACTTGGATTTTATCAATTCACGTAGTTTGAAACTTTGTTTGAAACTTAAGATAAGATAACTTAATTGATTTAAGTTGCCGATATTATTGCAGCAACACCGAACTCAAGGAAAGAAACTTAGGTATACAGTCATATATATATGAAAACCTAGAAGGATATACAGTAGAATCCGCTTATAATGACTCCGCCTATATTGACCAACCGTTTATTGTGACGTACTTACACAGACAATTACAGATTACTTACATTAAAATATGAAAAATATAGTATATACTTACATGTTTCATATGTACTTATAACGTGCAAAATATATATGTATATAATTATGTATATACTATATATTTTTTTTTTCACAAAACGCTTTGTATGACGTCCGGTTATTATGACGTGTTTGTCGATTCACTTCGATGTCATTATAAACGGATTCCACTGTATATATTTGAATAAAATTTTAACAAAAATTAACGCAATAAATCAATAGCGTAGAAGTATATGCTCTATTAATTCTAGTGATAACTACTTATTCGCGGTCGTAAAAAATATTTGCCTTCCAAAATTTCAATTAAAATTAACGTTCGTAATGTAAAGACAACAGAAAAATTCAAAAAGAAAGTTAGTGAGTATTTCGAAGTGATTTCGCTTGACCTAAATTAAAAAATAACAATCTTGTTTTAATTAGAATTAATAAAAGTATCATATTTCCCATTTTCATATTCGACTTGTATACCAAAATTCATTACAATCATTTAAACGCACAGACTTGCATATTTATAATATGAGAAATATTAAAAAAAATTACATTTTATTCATCCAGAGATTATAGACATTCAAAGGCAAAGATGACTCGCAGAAGTTAAAAAAAAATCAAATATCACGCTGTTAATATCCATTACAACAGTTAGGCAGACTGCCAGCGATTGTAAAACATGGACCAGTTAATTGCACCCAGTGGAATCGTGTCGAGCGTAATAGGTATCAATACAAGCGTCTATTGTATAGATAAACTCTTGTACTGTGAATTGTAAATTGGTTCGATATTAGCAAGTAAAACTAAGTAGGCTAAGGAAAGGTTCCGTAAGTACCCGGGATTTGTTCGGGCTTAATTACTATAACCCAAGTTGTTTCATGATATAGCGAACTATTAACATAGGCAAAGATAAAATAGTTCAGTACCTTTTTAGGGTTCCGAAGCCAAATGGTAAAAAGCGGAACCCTTATAGATTCGTCATGTCCGTCTGTCTATCCGTCTGTATGTCACAGCCACTTTTTTCCGAAACTGTAAGAACTATACAGTTGAAACGTCTTGTAAGTAGATGTAACGCATTAAGATATTCACACAAACATAGAAAAAATAAATAAATTGGGATTGTGTATTCCGCCAACCCGCATTATAGCAGCGTGGTGGAATATGCTCCAATCTTTCTTCGGGAGAGGAGGCCTTTAGCCCAGCAGTGGGAAAATTTACAGGCTGCTGATGCTAAAAAATGCTAATGCCATACTAAGAACTGAAACTCAAAAAAAATATTTTCATCAAACCCATACGTAATATCTACAGATGGGTCTTCAAAAATGATATTGAGGTTTCTAATATTATTTTAACTACCAACTGAATAGTTTGCGCGAGAGACACTTCCAAAGTGCCCCCCCCCCCCTGTAACATCTAAAATAACAGAATGAAAACTAAAAAAAATATATGACGTACATTTTTACACAAATTGGTTTGAACGATACCTTGTAACTAGTTTTCTTTTAATTCGTCATAAATCGTAAACCGCAATTTACCTATCATTCAATCAACTCAAATATAAAAAAAAAAAAAATTAATTACATAAACATAAACTTTCTTACTTGCTATTACGGAACCCTTAATGGGCGAGTCCAAGTCGCACTTGCCCGCTTTTTTTTTTGTTTGTCGACCGATTATATTTTTTTCAAAGGTCAAAAGTATCGGAAATATATTGTTGAAAATTGGAATATATTTTGTTGGATTTTTCTCGTAAATAGTATTGTCGAAATATTTGTTAAGCAAATGTTGTAAATCATGCATTTATTTGTAAAAAAAAATCACATACTTTATTTCTAAGTATATATTCGAATCTGTACCGGGGATCTGCACTCGTATAATGTAGCCACATCAAGGCAGTCAATTAAACAGAGCATATGATATAAAGATTGGGACGTATGAAATATTACCGTCTAATATCTTCCCATAAAATATCTCAAATATACGTTTCTTACTACATATATAAAGTGCCACAATATATCCGTAACAGTGGCATTGACCTTATAATCAGTATTTTTGCTGGCAGTATACAAACATATAACAACAATTATATATTTCATAGTAAATAAGCATATTAAACCAAGGAAAGCATGTCTGTGGAAATCACATTGATAATTTATTTATAATAAGGACTAATAAATAAATAAATATTGGACAACATCACATACATTACTCTGATCCCAATGTAAGTAGCTAAAGCACTTGTGTTATGGAAAATCAGTAGTAACGACGGCACCACAAACATCTAGACCCAAGGCAACATAGAAAACTAGTGAACTTTTTCTACATCGACTCCGCCCGGAATCGGTATCTCGGGACCTCGGAGTGGCGTACCCATGAAAAATGGTGTACACACTACTCGACCACGGAGATCGTCAAATTTGGTTTAATTATTTTGAATAAAACTTTTAAAGATTAACTTTCAATTATTTACAATAAAAAGTTTAATGTTAAACAAAATTAAACCAATCTTAAGGTATTTGATTCGTGAAGTCAACATAACTGAATATTATCAAATTTATCACTAGTGGTTTTTGGTGTCTGGATGAAATTACTCCAGTTTGACAAATGAGTAATCCAGTGCTAATACATGCCTGTATCTCTCTCTCTCTCTCCCACTCTCACTGTCTAATACATGCCTCTGTCTCTCATCTTAGGTCCAGTGACATCTTTGATCTCAATGAAAAGCATATCTATAATGTATATTCCTAACGGTTCGTTTGTCTTTCATCGCCACTGATCACTTCAGGTTCATTAAAATTATTTAATATTGTGACAATAAATCATTAACGCAATATAACGTGACCACGCCTCTTTAAAGTATAAAGTAGAAACTAGCTCATTTGTTCATAACTTTTATTAAAGTATGCGAGACGAACAACAGCAGTAACTCAAAATATGGAGAAAGAATTTATTTAATGGCTGACGCGAGGAAAACTCTGCAATTATTTATAGAAGAGAGAAACAGCTAGAGCGCTTGTGTTAATGATAGCTCTATATATACAGCGCGTCGTTATCATTTGACTTGCAAATAAAAATAACTTTCTATTTTGTTAAAGATTTACTTATTTATAAGAATGTACGATGTTATAAGTATGGCTACATGACCAGCCTCGGATTAAGTACGAAAATATTTTCTAAAAAATATGCATTTTCAGGACAGTATATAAAAATGCTGTTATTTGTACTTTTTTTTTAATTGTTGATCCGTCGGAAGTTTGAAAGCTATCAATGGTTATTGAGTTTGTAACATCTTTGTGCAGGTTCGTCTGTGTAGGTACCCATTCATCATATATTCTACCGCCAAATAACAATGCTTAGTACTCTTGTGTTCTGGTTTGAAGAATGAGTCAGCCAGTGTAACTAACTAACCATAAAGAACGCGACATCTTAGTCCCCCTAGTCTTAATGCTGGTGGCGTATTGGCAATGTAACGAATTGTTATTGGTTAATATTTTATGACTATGGACAGTGGTGACCACTTAAAATCAGGTGCACATTTGTCCCTTCAGCTATATATATCACAAAATAAAAACAATAAATGGCTATTAACCCCGTGTAAATAATAAATAACATGCTACTTATTTAAATCTCCAGTATGCTTCAATAGCTTATCGCAAATTTGACCTAAGCGATATTCATGTTATTGATTTCTTGCTTACACTTAATACTAATCTGGAAACAAATTTCGTTTTATATCCAAATGGTATTCGCAAATAGGACACGTGTTCTAACATATACCCTTCCTGCATCTCGGCGAATCTGCAAGTGACGTTCGATTGAGCATTATTCAAATTCTAACTAAAGAATTTTTCAATATGTTAATTGTAGTAGGGTGACAATGGCTTATGTTTACGTGTGTAACTACAATTTTTACATTTATTGAAATTTTTATGACTGCTTAATAAATCATATATTTTGGTAATAATATGACGGTGACCACTCGTCATCCGTTGGCCTATTTCTGTCTATTTATAATTTAAAAAAATGGACTTTTCTTTCAAAATATTATGTTACAATAATGTATATTAAAAATAATTTATCTAAGACTCATTTTATACCACTCAATTGCATCGAGATATAACATCTGAAACAAATTATATATTCAAAAGTTTCACTGATATTCAACAATCCATGGTAATCCTAGTTCACTCAGAAATAGAGCTCTGTGGGAGTCGACACTTTCGATGCAAATTAGAAGCCCGAGAGAGGCGAGCATCCCATCGATATACGTCTACAAATACGTTGAACGCATCCGTAATGTGTGAATGTTAGATGTATGACACCATTTAAGACATTCCGTACAATTACTGTAACACCGTTATACATTCAATTGTATGTGCCAATCACAGATAAATATATAATTGTAAATTGCAATAAATGTATACAGAAAAAAATGAAGACTGGGTCGAAACAAAAGAACAATTACAATGTTAAAAGTCCCATACTTGAGCACGTGTTCACAAAACGCTCATACTCAAATACACGGGACTCAAATTGCACTTACACGTTCTTCATTCTTGACATGCCTTCATAAAAACTCCATTAGAGAACCCCTTATTAATTCAGATACAAACTCATGTTTTCAAGTACCTATTTATTATTTTATTTTAATTAAACAAAATTATTCGTTATTAGTCTTATTCAAGCACTCTTCAATTTCCAATTTACAAAATTCCATCAAAAAGAACCGTCAAGAAAGCGGTTACTGTTTTTTATCAATCAAATCAAATTATACTTTTTGAATTGTCATGTTACAGTTTTGAATTGAATGTTAAGATTATACTGAGCCAAAAATAAATGTAAAAGTAACTACGTAAGTATTTTAATTATCTTGAATGTTAAATTTTAATAAATTACAATTATCTTTATATTCGTGAAACTAAATCAACAAATACCTACTAACTCCATAGAACTAATAGTATTGATCTTTATTTTATATTATTGTTATTTCAACGAAAAACAACGCACGCTTTATATAAAAAGTAACAGCTAATATAAAAAAGAAACGTTCTTATCATATAAATAGAAAGAGACAGAGAGAAAGAGAAAGAGAGGAAAGGTCGTATGGACCCCCCTTTTCCTTACGTCACGATTGCACTCAGTTCACTGTCCTGTAAATTTAAAATTCGAACACAAATAATAACTATATTAATAAACGAAGACAAAAACCCAATAAATACCTTTAGTACCTTTTCCTGTTCTGTTTATTAACCGATCTTCTTCCTATGTTATGATTTTATCAATAAAAAAAAAAACAATTGTAGAAAAAATATCTCCGTAACATATAAAAATAAATGATGTATGTCTTTCTGCTTTTATAATTAAATTATATGAATGAATTAAAAAAAAAACAAACTCATTATAATTTAGTTATTATATAAAAAAAAATTAAGACGTTAAAGAAATACCGCGATCTGCTTAATTATGTACATCCTATTATCGTTTAAAACGTCGACGCAGGGACCAGGCACAAATGACTTTCGATGCAAATGAGGATTCCAGACCTCAGCGGTTGTATGGATCGTAGTGGAACAACGGCGGATACCATTCTGAATAGTTTTGAAACAATGAAATAGAGCATTCATTAAACATTTCATGTTAGCATTCAAAATTATTGAAATTTTGCAGACATTTATTTCGTTTTCCTTTTTTATCTTTATCATTTAATTTATTATTTCGCTCGCTACGGCTGCAGCTTTTATTTATTATTTACGAACTGTGATTAAGCTTTCATAGACAATAAAAATGTATGGGTCTTTTATCAATTCTGAAACGTTTTATATTCGAACGTGAGAATCATTTTTGTTATTGATCTCGTGTTCTGGTTATTTTCACTATCCAGTCTCTAAATTATTATAACAACTGTTAGCTTCTAGTAAAACTAGAATTAGTGACGAGGTATTTTGAACAGATCAATTTATGATTATGCATACAATTTTTATAGCTTAAAATAGTTTAAGTACGAGAGTACGTATATCGATTGGTAAGTTTATTTAGGCCGATTGATAATACTCAATGTCATCAAAAAGCTAAGTTAGCTAAAGGTAAGCTAAAGACTTTGTTTTATACTATGTAGTGTTATATATATTTATATATATACATATATATATATATATAATCAAATGTTTACTTATATACTTTTTTTTTCAAATTAAATGTCCCCGTGAATGCTCCATAAATACAAATAATGCTTCATAATATTTGTGTGTGAGGGTTTATGTAGGTTAACAAACAATGGTCCCACCTAAAGCCTTTGTATCAAGCGCATAGTAATATCTAATAACAAGGTATATACGGTCACAATAAAATTATTATATAAGTTTTTCCGTGGAAAAAGGACTTAGTATGTATTGATTTCCAAACAGGATGTAATATATAAATTTAGTCATACTTTATTGATATACTCTGTAATTAAAAATAGTGGAAAAAAGTAACTATGGAGTTTCTTGCCGGTTCTTCTCGGTATAATCTACTTTCCGAACCGGTGGTAGCTATGTGATGACGAAGTAAAAATAGCTTTGGAAAAGAATATTTTGATGTTACATTGATAATACAATTAATTATACGTTACGTTTTTTTTATTTCACTAAGTATCTTGTTATATAAATTGGTTAACATTTTATAATTTAAATCAAATATAAATGTATAATTATAGACTTCACTTATTGTTATTTTATTTTTTATTGTTAAATACGTTTCTATGTCACGAAAACCTCGTTTTACGGTAAACTATGCAGAAGCAACGGAAAATAATCTATACATATACGTAATTCTCTTTGTAAATACCCAGGAGGCGATCGTTTCATTCCCAAGGTATGCAATCAAGAACTCAGTAATTGTATAATAAACTTTTGCACACATGCCCTTCGAATTTTTTTTTTAATTTGCTAATAATATATTTTTAACGCTTCAGAGATCCTACTGTCAAACCGCATATTTTAGATCTTAATTGATATGATAATAATGATAATTGATATGATAATTTTTATTTGATATATTGAGACGCAACAGTCAATCAATATCTTGATATCTTTAAATTTATGCCTCAATAATTATTTCGCGACATTTCGCGAGCCGAGATGACGCAGTGGTTACAACGCGTGCATCTTAATCGATGATTCCGGGTTCAAACCCAGGCAAGCACCACTGAATTTTCATGGGCTTATGTGGTGGGATATATTCCAAGACCTTCTCCTCAAAAGGAGAGGAGGCCTTAGCCCAGCAGTGGGAAATTTACAGGCTGTTAATGTAATGTAATGTAAAAACAATATATCGCTCTCTAAGTTATAGAACCCAGGAATACGGGGTCTGCAGGCTCATAAGCTAGCTACTAAGATCAAGGAGGCAGTCAATAATAAGAAAAAGTAAATGAAGCCTTGCTACAACGTGAGTCAACTAATGTCTATTTGAATCCATTGAGTGTTTTCAAAGATTATCTCACATAGACGCAACGCTTTCACGACATCTTATTTTGCACTTTGTGTTTCAGAACAGAGACGTCTTAAGTATAATACTCTTAGACGTTATTAAGTCTATTCGTGTATAATAAACTGCTAGGATCTTCCTAGTGCTTGCTAGACTAGTATTACGCTGCTTTAATTAAAATGGTATGCAATTACTACAGTTGTATTGGTTTAATGTACTTTTAAATAAATCATGCTATGTTAAAAAAATATTTATAGCCTAATCTAATATAATATTTGTATCACATGTTCGAACTTAAATTACCTTAAATTTTCTTAACAATATCCGATCAATATTTTTCTACACGTTATAAGTTATGTGTTTTTTTATAATAGGAATCAAATTTTGCTAGATTTTATTGACATTTTATTATATACTTTTAACGTAATAATATAAATGTTTGTCTGATTCAAAAAAATTTAAACGAAAAAATACAAAATTTATATAAAGTCTGTATTTTTTAAATGTATTTTAATGCCATTATAATGTCTTATTTTATCTGTATATTATGTTTGGTCTGTATATCACGTATAATATAATGTGTGGTAACGTATAATGTGGTATAGTATATCACGTATAAATGTTGAAAGTCTGCCATCTTTAAAATTGATGAATTGAAATCCAATCATGTCAGGTAACTCGTCGAAGGAAAGCATATCGAAATAGTTATTTTAATACCATAATTTGATTATGATTACTATCATCATACCGGAGGAAAACTGAGTAAATTCGACACAACTGGGAAGTATTAAAATAATAAATATAAATATTGGACAACATCACATACATTACTCTGATCCCAATGTAAGTAGCTAAAGCACTTGTGTTATGGAAATCAGAAGTAACGACGGTACCACAGACACCCAGACCCAAGGCAACATAGAAATCTAATGAACTTTTTCTACATCGACTCGGACGGGAATCGAACCCGGGACCTCAGAGTGGCGTATCCATGAAAACCGGTGTATTACTCGACCACGGAGGTCGT